>NW_012115167.1:2495224-2672009 GCF_000951035.1 Colobus angolensis palliatus
CAAGACTCCGCCTCAAAAAAAAAAAAAAAAAAAAGAACTAGAGAAGCAAGAGCAAACAAACCCGAAAGCTAGCAGAAGGCACGAAATAACTAAGATCAGAGCAGAACTGAAGGAGATAGAGACACACAAAAAAACCCTTCAATAAATCAATGAATTCAGGAGCTGGTTTTTTGAAATGATTAAGAAAATTGATAGAACACTAGCCAGACTAATAAAGAAGAAAAGAGAGAAGAATCAAAAAGACACAATAAAAAATGATAAAGGGGAGATCACCACTGATCCCACAAAAATACAGACTACCATCAGAGAATACTATAAACACCTCTACGCAAATAAACTAGAAAATCTAGAAGAAATGGATAAATTCCTGGACACAAACACCCTCCCAAGACTAAACCAGGAAGAAGTCAAATCCCTGAATAGACCAATAACAAGTTCTGAAATTGAGGCAGTAATTAATAACCTATCAACCATAAAAAGTCCAGGACCAGATGGATTCACAGCCAAATTCTACCAGAGGTACAAAGAGGAACTGGTACTATTTCTTCTGAAACTATTTCAAACAATTGAAAAAGAGGGACTCCTCCCTAACTCATTTTATGAAGCCAGCATCATCCTGATACCTAAACGTGGCAGAAACACAACACAAAAAGAAAATTTCGGGTAAATATCCCAGATGAACATCAATGCAAAAATCCTCAATAAAATACTGGCAAACCAAATTCAGCAGCACATTAAAGCTTATCAATCATGATCAAGTTGTCTTCAACCCTGGGATGCAAGGCTAGTTCAACATACACAAATCAATAAACGTAATCCATCACATAAACAGAACCACATGATTATCTCAATAGATGCAGAAAAGACCTTCAATAAAATTCAACACCCCTTCATGCTAAAAACTCTCAATAAACTAGGTATTGATGGAATGTATCAAAAAATAACAAGAGCTGCTTATGACAAACCCACAGCCCTGAGAGGGCAAAAGCTGGAAACATTCCCTTTGAAAACCAGCACAAGAGAAGGATGCCCTCTCTCACCACTCCTATTCAACATAGTACTGGAAGTTCTGGCCAGGGCAGTCAGGCAAGAGAAAGAAATAAAGTGTATTCAAATAGGAAGAGAGGAAGTCAAATTGTCTCTGTTTGCAGATGATATGATTCTATATTTAGAAAACTCCATCGTCTCAGCCCAAAATCTCCTTAAGCTGATAAACAACTTCAGCAAAGTCTCAGGATACAAAATCAATGTGCAAAAATCACAAGCATTCCTATACACCAATAATGGGCAAACAGTGAGCTAAATCATGAGTGAACTCCCATTCACAATTGCTATAAATAGAATAAAATACCTAGGAATATAACTTACAAGAGATGTGAAGGACCTCTGCAAGGAGGATTACAAACCATTGCTCAAGGAAATAAGAGAGGACACAAACAAATGGAAAAACATTCCATGCTCATGGATAGGAAGGATCAATGTCGTGAAAATGGCCATACTGCCCAAAATAATTTATCGATTCAATGCTATCCCCATCAAGTTACCATTGACTTTCTTCACAGAATTAGAAAAACTACTTTAAATTTCATATGGAACCCGAAAACAGCCTGTATAGCCAAGACAATCCTAAGCAAAAAGAACAAAGCTGGAGGCATCACGCTACCTGATTTCAAACTATACTAGAAGTCTACAGTAACCAAACAGCATGGTACTGGTACCAAAACAGATATATAGACCTATGGAACAGAACAGAGGCCTCAGAAATAATGCCACACATCTACAAGTATCTGATCTTTGACAAATCCGACCAAAACAAGCAATGGGGAAAGGATTCCCTATTTAATAAATGGTGTTGGGAAAACTGGCTAGCCATATGCAGAAAACTGAAACTGGACCCCTTCCTTACACCTTATACAAAAATTAACTTAAGATATTTTAAAGACTTAAACATAAGACTTAAAACCATAAATACCCCAGAAGAAAACCTAGGCAATACCATTCAGAACATTCAGAACATAGGCATGGGCAAAGACTTCATGACTAAAACACCAAAAACAATGGCAACAAAAGTCAAAATTGACAAATGGGATCTAATTAAACTAAAGAGCTTCTGCATAACAAAATAAACTATCAGAGTGAACAGGCAACCTACAGAATGGGAGAAAATCTTTGCAATCTATCCATCTGACAAAGAGCTAATATCTTGAATCTACAAAGAATTTAAACAAATTTACAAGAAAAGAACAAACAACCCATCAAAAAGTGGGCAAAGTATATCAACAGGCACTTCATAAAAGAAGATATTTATGTGACCAACAAACATATGAAAAAAAGCTCATCACCACTGGTCATTAGATAAATGCAAATCAAAACCACAATGAGATACTATCTCACGTCAGTTAGAATGGCAATCATTAAAAAGTGAGGAAACAACAGATGCTGGAGAGGATGTGGAGAAATAGGGACACTTTTACACTGTTGTTGGGAGGGTAAGTTAGTTCAGCCATTGTGGCAATTCCTCAAGAATCTAGAACCAGAAATACTGTTTGACCCAGCAATTCCATTACTGGGTATATACCCAAAGGATTATAAATCATTCTACTATAAAGATACATGCACACGTATGTTTATTGAGGCACTAGTCACAATAGCAAAGACTTGGAAACAACCCAAATGCCTATCAATGATAGACTGGATAAAGAAAATGTGGCACATATACACCATGGAATACTATGCAACCATAAAAAAGGATGAGTTCATATCTTTTGCAGGGGCATGGATGAAGCTGGAAATAATCATTCTCAACAAACTAACACAGGAACAGAATTCCAAACACCACATGTTCTCACTCATAAGTGACAGTTGAACTAGAGAACACATGGACACAGGGAGGGGAACATCACACATTGGGGATTGTCAAGGGGTGGGGGACTGGGGGAGGGATAACATTAGGAGAAATACCTAATGTAGATGATGGGTTGATGGGTGCAGCAAACAACTATGGCACGTGTATACCTATGTAACAATCCTGGACATTCTGCACATGTATCCCATAACTTAAAGTATAAAAAAATTAATTTGTACTTGGTTGAGAAATCTCTACTCATTCTTTTATTTTAAACATTTATGGTAACTTTTAAATTAGAGGTATTATAGTACCAGCACATTTAATGTGTCTTTTTACTCAATTTGGTAGACTTCCAGATATTTCTGAGTTTTTCAAAACCGATGTTTGAGTTTCTCTCTCTTTTTTGCGTGTGTATTTATCTCCCTTTTATTTTTTATTTCATTTCCTTCAATTTTTGTATTTTTTAAATTTTTTGTTACCTTTGTTTTGGTGATTGTTTTTGAGTGGTCTATGCTTTCATGTTTTCTATTGATTAGGAAAGTAAGAATCTGAATATTTATTCTACTCACTTTCCAAAATATCCAGACTCTATTTTTTTTTTTTTGAGACGGAGTCTTGCTCTGTCGCCCGGGCTGGAGTGCAGTGGCCGGATCTCAGCTCACTATAAGCTCCGACTCCTGGGTTTACGCCATTCTCCTGCCTCAGCCTCCCGAGTAGCTGGGACTACAGGCGCCCGCCACGTCGCCCGGCTAGTTTTTTGTATTTTTTAGTAGAGACGGGGTTTCACCGTGTTAGCCAGGATGGTCTCGATCTTCTGACCTCGTGATCCGCCCGTCTCGGCCTCCCAAAGTGCTGGGATTACAGGCTTGAGCCACCGCGCCCGGCCCAGACTCTATTTTTTATATGAAAGTTAAGAAACAGTAACTTTTGTTTATTCACAAGGAACATGTTGACTTTCCCTGCGCCCAAACCTCCCAACCTCACTTATTTATATCAAAAGTGGTGCTGAATTCAGAATCAGATTGATATTATTAAATTATTTTTGCTTCAGATCTATTCTTTTACAAGATTTATTTTTGACATTTGAAATTCTATTTGAAAATGTATTTATGATTGGTATTTAGGCCTAATACTTATGTTTATTTATTTCAGGGTTCATCACTAAGATTTATATTCTAACTTTCCAAAATTTAAATTTGCAAATTAAATTTTAATTTGAATATTAGTAGTCTTTTCATTCCAACCTATTTTCCTTTCACCTCAGATTGTGTTTTCTTTATGACATCTTGAAGATGCCTAAGAGTTTTCTAAAATTGTTTTCCTGATTCCTATGCAAACAAGAAATATCTAAAGCTTCTAATAGCCATATGTAACCACAGATCTCTTGTTTATTTACATTCACTCAAATAACAACTTTTTCCAATTCATTGTTGTTCATTTTTCCTCCTTGCACCTTTTTCCACATGCTATTGGGTAAGTTGATGTGTTCACTTTCCTTTCTAATTTCCAGTGACCAAGGGTCATTTACATACTGTGGTCTTGTATTACTGAGAGGAAATCTTCTACCACTCCCACCACCCACCAGAAGAGATGGAATTAATTGAAATTACAGCCTTCAAGATACATTTGGAAGAATACTTTTCCAGTTCTTTATTCCATGTTTTATTTGTGGGTACAGTGTCTCCCAGGATGTAGTGTGCTCTAATTATTTTTCCACCCTTTTATTTTCTGGGAGTTTCTCTATCTGAATAGCACAGAAATATTAGTGGATAGGAAGGGAATATAATATCCTATCCATCTGAAAATTAGCACCCATGTTGAACAGAATCCCCGTTCAGTTTCCTGCTTCGTACAGGGTCCAAATCTCTGAGCTGAGCTGTGCAGCAGATAATAGGAGAATTAAAAAAATACCTGCTCCTCTTTCAAGGAGGCGGACTTTTCTGTTTTGTGAAGTGATACTTGGATAGGCTACTGTCATTCTTGACTCATCAACCTTATAATCAGTCTAAGTTTTTCCCAAATTTGTGGCTCTGGATTTCCTGTCACTGTTAGTTTTCTGTGTTAAAGTTTTCCATTTTCATATGTATGATATTGACAAGTGGGAGAGGCAGTGCCAGGGGATGGTGGCCAGATGCCATTTTGTACCAGAAGTCTTTTATTATCTACATTTTAATGGTTGTAAATAATGAATGCCTTTGTTGGGAGTACTTTCATTTACTCATTCCAACAAACTCTTAGACCAATTTTCCTTGAGATCAATTAAATTCAATCCCTCCTGTATGCCAGACTTTAAAAAAATGCCCAATAGTAAGTAGAATAAAAAATGTCTTTTGCTTCAGAGTAGTATGATTAGGACTATAACAGAGTTAGGTTGAAAGGTCTATATCACATCAGAGTCAAGACTATGTTTCTCCTTGGGAAACTGGAAAGGCTACTGGAGAATATGAAACTTAAGTGAATCTTGGGGTATCACTAGATATTTAGAGGCTGGGTTGAAAGGCCAGGGGATCCTTGGCAGAAAGAAAAGCATAGTGACATAAGAGAGTGCAGCATGAGATAAGGAAGTCGTGATAGGTTGTAGGCAATTAAGCTGAAGAGGTTTATGAGGCCCTCATTTGTGTGGCAGGAATATCTGATACTAGAGCAGTTTAAATTATCTAGGCAAGTGAGATGGGGGAATGAAGTCAAACAGCAGCAGCAGGGATGGAGGGAAAGTGACAAGTTTATGAGTCTAACCTGGAGAGAGAGAGGATGAGGGAAGAAGAATGCAGAATGTGAAGATTGTTTGGTTCTTCTGGTCTGCCAAATATGTTCAAGTATATGCGAGATGCAATGGTCAAAGTAATAGGTACGTAATAAATAAACTATTTCTGTTTTCAGCATCTGTAGATCAAACTTTAGCTTGCCTTAGTTTATCTTTCGTTTGTTTAGACTATGATCAAATAAATCTATTCATTTTCACACTCTATTTGTAGTGGTACATATTTTTTATGATGCCAAATATTCACATTCCTAGCGATGGGAAAACTAATGCATAAATGGATTTGACATAAATCTTGAGGATTCCCTGAGAGATCTGGTTAGATAATGAGTCCTATTTTTGATTTTCAATCAAATATTCTTTCCACTAGAATTATCTACTTTCTTACTCAAAAAAAGTAATCTATCTGAAAACTAATGATAATTTACAAGTTACAAGGAAGCCATTTTGTACCTTTGTTGTACTTGTAATAAATCCTAGGTCCAATGAATATGTTTTAAAATGTTTCAAATAGGTATTACTAAAGTAAATCATAAGAGAGACAAAGTAAAATTATTTCCCTAAAGTTTTTGGAAAAGTAATATTCTGTTCAGAGAATCAAATGGCGTTATCCAAATGAAAGTATTATTTATCCCTCAAAGGAATTTCTGCCTATTACTCACAATTTAGTTAGACAGATTTTCTTCTCATGTTTGAGTTTCTTTTCCAAAATCATTTATCTTTTATTCAGTTGAAAAATATGTATATATTCTTAAGCAGTATTATTGAGAAGTTTTCCATTAATGGGAGAATAAACAATAAAACAAAAAAATTAATACACACTAGAATTGCTCAAACAACTTCAAGTACCCATCTTATAAACCCATAATACATTTACAGGTTTTTGAAGCTGAGAAAAAAAATCTCCATTTGCTCTAGTCAAATAATTTTTAGAGGTGCTAGAAATTATATATACACACATATATATGTACATATACCAGATATAATAACTTGGCATGCATTACAAGAAATAACATTTTTCTCCCATTCTTACTTTAAGGTAAAGATTTAAAAAAAAGTACTTTAGTGAACTGAGATAGTCACTCTAGAAATTAACGCTAAAATGTTTAGTGATGCACTTGTACTAATTTAAAAACATAACTTGTTAACCATTATATGGTATTTGTTTCCAAACATTTAAAAAACTCTAATAAAGATTCTGACACAATTGTAATCAACTACAATCAATATGCAGGAGCTGGTTTTCATTTTCCACTTTGCACTGAGAGGCAGTTCTTAAAGTACTGAAGACCTAGCTGTACTTGAAAATGGCTGAGATATACTTGTGCTTATATCTCTTATATTCCTCCTCAACTTTCAAGACATGATTTCATTTGATAAGGATGCTTTGGAATCTGAATTTTAACATGTAGCTGTGATGCATTTCAGCATGCAAATACACACACTGTATATTATTTTGCTTTTACAGTAATTATTTTCATTTATGAAATTCTAAATTCGATGTTAAATATTGAATATTTTGGTTAAGTGACAGCTTGTGCTAGCTTTAGGATATTCCTGCTTGATAATTATTCATGAGAAGAACAGCTGAAAACAAACTAGTTATACACCTTGGCAAATTACTGTGATTGTAATTCTGTGAAATTTCCCCATGGCCATGTGACTTTATTATAAGTACTCTAACAGTGCAGATGTCCAGAATGTTGTCGTTGTCACAAATGTTATTCCTATATTCAAAGTTTTTGAATTACTCTTTACTGCTTCAGAGAAAACGTGACAAAGGAGATGAGACATGCAATATGTATGATAGAACATATGCAGCTTTCTTCAGTGCCTGTCCTCCCTTGGTTTGGAGTGGGCATGGTGCTTACAACCTTTATTCCTGCAAAATAAAGAAGCAGTGGCATTTTTGTGAAATCTAGATATGATGAAAACATTTCCTATTAAATGTTAAGAAAAAAGAAAAGTAGCCCCAATTTATCATTCTTCAAAAAAATTCTGTCGAAAATCAAATGTTATTTCCCTACTCTCCTTTTCCCTTTCAGTTCCTTCCCCATATGGTTCCTGAAATGTTCCTCCATTTAAATGGATTTTAAAGCTCATTCCTTATAGTTCCTAGAGCATTCATTGCTTTTGAGAAAAAAAAAGAAAAACATTTTAGCATGTGCTATTTTTGTTATTCTAATTAGCAAAAACAGCTGGTCCTGTGCAGCTCAGACTGTAGTCTTTTTCAACACATTGTTCAGATTTTTTTTCTTCTTCTTCTGTCAAGCTACAGGCTACCACCTCTCTTCTTCCCACACAAATCAACCCCCAAAACACCTGCACACACAACCTTAAATATCACCTACATCTGCCATGAAAGGAAAAGGGAAACAGCCTCCCCTTCCTGGTGGCTGGGCAGGGCACATGCACCGAATTATACAGAAGGTGAACTAAAGTCATTCTTAAGGTTCTCACCACTTCACTGATTTTCCATTCACCCAGCATATGATTCTGTTGTCTCAAAAAGTGCATCTATCTTATAGTTTTCTGTTTTCTTTCTTTTTTTCTCAACCCCTTCTGGCAAATAGGGGTAGCGTCTTGCAGAATCAGAGATTGAAAAATTGAATAATCAAACCTTACCTCACAATTTGGTATCTATCAAAGGCATGTGACTGCCAATGATCATTGAAGCTGATCAAAGTCACACTCTGTTACCATGGCAACGAATCCCCATCTTGTTTATATGGAGGGGTACGCACCACAGGAGAATAATGTTGAGACGAATTAAATTTGTGTTGTTGAGAAATTAACATGCGGGATGTTTAGGGGTGAGTTGTATGGGTGTTTATCAGTGTGCTTTTTTTTTTTTTTTTTTTTTGTAAATGGAGGTGGTGGGGATATAACATGACATGTAGAGAGTATCATTATAAAAGAATCCAGTAAAACACTGAAATGTTTCAGAAGTGCATTTTTAGATGGGATCCAGATATGAGGAAATGGTCTTTATTTGGTTTTGTCACTGACATATTTCATGAGCTTGTCTTTCCAAGCTCTTCAGCTCTTCTTCCCTTTTCCAAATTTAAAAAGGATTGCAATAGCATGTGTCTTTCAAGTTTTATATTTGTTTATTTATTGAGCTGGAAACAATTCTTAATCCTGTACCATTAATCTTTTAGGGAAGATATAGTATGACTGGTATATTTTAATTTTCAGTGATCTGATACCTCCCCTAGCCAAATATTGGGTTTGCATAAAGCTGTTTGTGTTTTTAGTTTATAAGATATTATCTGATCATGAGGATGGTAAGTCATGACGCAATTTTCCAATGATTTTTTGGCACCTCTTACTGTTTTAATTTTTTCAGAATAAATTAGAGTATCTTCTTCAAAGGAAATGCAATACACATGGGATATTTTAACTTTTTGTCATGTTCAAATAATGGCTGTCCTTGCCACCTCACCCCATTCTTTATCTAGGCACTGTTTTCCTGCTATTTTCTCTCTCTTATCCTTCCACTTCATTCACCATCCATGTCAAATGCTTGCACTATAACCTCTATCCAACATGGAACTGTCATTTTCCTCTTCTACAGCAGCCACCAGGAATCATTGACTCATATTTTCTGAAATAAACAAGACTGTCATATGTCCAAATATTAGTTCCCATTGCACTTGCACTTGTTATTTTAGCCTTCTATCTTTTTATACTTCTCTTATTATTATTCAAAATATGAATTCCACAAATATTTGAAGTGACTGCCTCTTTCAAGGCTGTGCTGTCATGTAACATACAATCCCAGTCTGGGAGTTTGAAATCTTATGAGAAAGACGGAGAAACCAACATTCGCTGACAGTCTCTTATGTGTCAGTGCCCCTGCACAGCACTTGATGCATTTATATCTTGTTGAATCTTTACATACACTAGAGGGAGGTGAGTAATACCCTCATTATTGAAGTGAGGAAACTAAGTCATGGGGAGATTAAGCAACTTGCTTAAGAAAATGCAATGGAAGGCCACCCCTAATATTTGGAGTGCTTTATTTCAAGATTCATGTCAGTTTGTTTGCTTTTTCCAGGCTACATTGGGTGATAAAACATATACACATATACACATAAATACCATAAAAGATGCAGTGAAATGAGTGTTACGTGAATGTCAATGGCAATATCTTCTTCAGCAGTGAAAGATGAGGAAGAAGTTCCTTCTAATCAGAATGTCAGGAATTAGTTCTGAGGAGGAGGAAGCATTAGACAAGGCTGTGAGAATGGTGGCACTTATTGGGTAAAGATGGAACCTAGAGGTGAGACTGAATGACTCGCCTTCTGTCGCCTAGGTGGATCACAGATGCTTATTGTATTGGTGCTTAGGCCATTTAGGATGTGTGCTCAATACAAACAGATGAAATATTTGTTTTTCATTTTTGTATCTGTATTGGCCAGTGCATTAAAAATGTTCATTTATGTTTTCCAGGAGGAGGCTTGCTGCTTTCATTTTTAATACCTGAATTACTTGTCAAAAATAGCTATCATAGACTGGGATATGGTGGATGATATATTTATCTTTTATTAATCTATAAGGCCCTAAAGACCTGTAAACTTTGTTAATCAAATTAAATTAAATCAATGAAGAACTAGTATAACCAGCCTTATGCAATTTTCTATTACATATGCTAATCAAGGTGGTGATAAATTCAGACAGAACCTATTAACCACTGCTTTACTGTTTACTTCAACCCTTTCTCCTACCAAATTGTGATGACCTACTAACATTGAGGCAATGAGTCTTGTTTCAGATTGCTGGAAGTGTTATTAAAAACAAAGAGAAAGGTCAGGAGATAGAAAATATGCCAAATTATCTGTTGGAGAGGATTAGCCAGGAACCAAGGGATAGTAGGTTTCTATGCCATTCTCTTAGTTGTGTACCTATTATAAGGCAATGGTGGTGTAATTTCTCAGTTCCTCATTTCTATAGTGGGAATGATGATACTGCTCTCGTCACCAAAGTTATTAGCAAAGAAGTGTTAAGTCCTTCCTATGTCATTTTAAAATGGATGCATATTAATTTACTATAACAGCTTTATGGAGAAGGTAAGTTTCATAATGAAACTATCTTGCCACCCCAAAGAGGTCCTATCTGTGTTTGTCTTCTTAGAAAAGCAAAAGGCTGCACACTTCCTGTTGTCCACTCCAATGGCAGTGAGTCAAGGCCTCTCTTGGAGAGCTTTGTGGCTATGGAACCTTCTGTCATCAAGGCGGGAACCTGTGAGCAGCAGAGTGCCTTCACACTGACCCTTTCTTGAAGAGGAAGATTCTTTTAGCTGGAGACTTCAGGCAAAATACATTTGGAAAAAAAAATGTTTTTGAAGTATATTCTTGGAGGCTTCTCCCTGCACCCCCTTCTTGTGAGCGTCTGAGAAATACAGGCAAAGCTGCTAAATTTAGAGGACAAAATTTTTTTACCTAAAAGTATTAAATAATCTTACTATTTGCTGGAAAAATGTGTTTAAACCATTTAATTCATTTATTTGGTTTAAGAGGAAAAGAAAATGAGGTCAGTGCCTTCCAGGAAGTGAGTTACTCAGCTGCAAACAGTGCCTACATTGTTGTTATGGCTGATAGGTTATCCTACTAGTGAGAAAAGGTTTTCCCACCACATTCCGAACCACCACCATCTGAGTGTTTTCAGGCTGCTTCAACCTTGTCTAAAGAAGCCAGAAGAATGTCTCCTACTGTTTCAGTTTACAACTTGATGCACACATTGGGGAATTTTAAAAACTTTCCCATCAAAATCTCTAAGAGGCTGTTGTTGGGGTGAGCTATTTAGAGATCACAGCTATTGGGTAACTGGTTAGCATTGTCCCTGCCCAATACCCCACCCATTGCCCCCCAAAAGAGCTTTGTAGGCTTTTGAGGTTTCAAAATGGGCCTTTAGGCTGGAAGGCAAAGTGAGGGGGATTCAGGAGCAGAGAGCTCTAGCTCAGCTTCCCTGTGTGCCATTGTGCTTGTTGGGTAAGCAGGGGGTTAATGATAAAGTCATGAACTTAGCATATGTTTTCTACTCTGTATTGTTCCTTTCTGCAGTGTTGTCTAAATAACAAGGGCATAAGACCCTTCTCTCATCATGCCAGGAGATCTGCCACAAATTTCAGCTTAATCAACTTTCACTCACTTGGTGCACATCCGAAGAGTATTGGGGCTTCAGTAATTGCTCAATGATTAAAGAATTGTTAAATAGGTTTGTGTGGAAATGGAGTTTTCTGAAATATGTTTGTATCATCAAAATCTAAGCTTATGTTCTTGGATAAT
The DNA here is from genome assembly GCF_000951035.1 of Colobus angolensis palliatus. Classification (NCBI taxonomy): domain Eukaryota; kingdom Metazoa; phylum Chordata; class Mammalia; order Primates; family Cercopithecidae; genus Colobus; species Colobus angolensis. The sequence goes on from NW_012115167.1 coordinate 2,507,124, forward strand.
TCTGTCTTCTAGTAAGTTTCTGAGTGGCTTTTTCACCCAGTGCTATTTTTATCCAGCATAGAGGAACGAATTCATAAAAGAAATCTCAATTTGTTAAAGCCTGATATTATGCGTGTAATGACTGGATTCTACAATGAACTGACTTTTGAATTTTAGTGAGTGGTAAATGAACGGATTGGAAACCATTGCTTTTAGAAATGGGCTCCTTCTGTTCCTTTATTCTAAATTTCATACTAGAAGGAAAGTTATTTTGCAGGTATAGTCCTTTTGCCTGGAGGTTGATTTTAATTTACTTGAAATGGTAGTTTCTTTTCCCTCTTTCCATTAAAATTTTCTTTCTATTCAATTCTAGAGCATTGAAAAACTGTAGCAAGTATTTAGATCTTTTGTGATTTACAGGTTTTATGTATATAGTCAACCTGTAGTCAGCCAGCAAGTATTCCCCTTCCCAGGCATGGAGAAATATTGTCTAAAAGTAAATGAAAATGTCAGTGAGGGCTTAATGAATTTCATGAAGCCTTGGGAAAACAAGAGACCACAGATGACATTCCTCTTCTCTTCTCTTTTACTTTTTTTTTTTTTGCAAGAAACCAGATAAAATATTAGACATATCAGAGCATAAATAGAAGATTCTGTTTTGATTAATCATAGTAACAAATTAGAACAGAAAGACTGATACAAATAGATAGACTAAAAAAAGAAAATAAACGAATGAAAAAAACCCCACTTAGTTTAACCTTACTCTACAAACCAACTAGAGATGGCACCTGCTGCAGTTGTTCACTGCAGGAGTTGGAAGTTGAGAGGTTAACTTCTTCCAGCCATTTTGCAAAGGAATAGTGGCCTCCCTTTGTTTTCTTGCTGCAAATTTGTGATATGAAAATAACAGAAGAGGAAAAGTTCACACTGACCAATTTTTTTTGATTTATTATTAGAAAAATAAGGAAGTTCACACTCTTGTTTACATAGAATTAATATTCAGTCTCCTGTTGAGAGGTAGTATCACTAGCCAAAAGAACTTGCAACAGAAGGAAGTGGCTTTGAATTTTAGTCCTTTGCTCCTAGTAGTTGTATGACCTGGTAAGATGCTGAATTCTTCTGGCCTTCACTTGTCTTATCTGTGTAATGCAATCATATGTTATGGACCTTCCGGTCCATAGAAACTGGACAAAGATAAAGCCTTAATAATGTTCCTTCTAGACATGGGTACAGTCTTTAGGATGGACAAGTACCACTAATATCCTCATTTTTATCTAAGAGTCAAGATTTCTCACATGCTGTAATAAAATGAGGTTTCATGCTAGACAATGAAACAAAAAGAAGTGGGAAAATTCCTAATGATAATCCCACTTTGCTTGAAAAAGCAATTCAAAACTGTCAGAAAGACAAAAAATGGACTTTTTTTTGACAGTTCCTAAATTATTACCATTACTGGATTAACTCTGCATGCTGCTGGTTTGCTGGGTCAGATACTGCTGTCCATTTGTCTCTTTTTGGCTTCCTGGTAAATAGTATATAGAGTGAAACCTCATTAACTTCTCCAGTTATTACAGCTAAGTTTTGACTATCCAAGGATGGACTTGCAACATTTTTATGTACCAATCTATCAGACTAAGGATTTAAAATAACTTATTCAACTGTCCATTGTTCCTTTTCATGTTTTTCTACTCATAAAACCTACAACCTACACTTTAAAAACAACAAGATACCTAATTATTCTTCCAGTTGCTATGACTATATAACAAATTATTCCTAGATTCACTGACAAAAAAAATTTACTTATTAGGTTCATTGATTCTGTGGGTCAGGGATTCAGCCAAGACATGGTGGGGATATCCTGTCTCTGATTTACAGTCTCTGGGTCCTCACCTGGAATCTTGAAAGCTGGAGACTGTAGTCATTTGAACTTTTCTCACTGACGTTCCTGGAAGTCAATGCTGACTGTAGGCTGAAACTTAACTGGGACAGTTGACCAGAAGAACTATGTTTGACCTCTCCATGTAGTCTGGATTTTCCCATAACATGATGAGAGAGAGGTAGGCAGAAGCTGTATTTTTTTGACTTTAGCAGTCACATAACATCACTTCCACCCACTCAATTGTTCTGAGCCTACCCAAATTCAAGGCAATTCATGGGGAATGAGGAGATTCCAAAAGAACATGTAGGACTTCAAATATCACTGTAGTAGTCATTTATGGAAAATGCAATCTACTACAATTACCTTCCCCTCAACATTGAGATGTTGTAAAGTATATACAGCTAAGTAAATATCCACAGCAAAAAAATAACTACTATTAAGTGGATGCCTTGCTTCTTCTATTCATGAGGGAAGGCTATTTCTCTTGGGGAGAAAGGAAGAGGAAATAGTTTTAAGCAGAAAGTCATCTGTAACAATTTAACTAGATGACTTGTGATTTCTAAAATAATAAATTATTTCCCAATTAAATACAAATACCAAATCCACATTGGAAAATCACATTTAAATGTTTTTAGATGGATTGTTCTTCTAGATTATCCAGGATCTTAGTACTACTTCATCGGACTGGATATTCTAGTTGCGTATTTCTCTTCTTCTAGTTCCCCAGGATTATAGATGATAGTGGTAATGGTGTTTTCAAAGGAAAAAAAAAATGTGATGGACATACTCCACCTGTAGTAAGACTTCTAATCATCTACTAAGGCTTGAGAGTGTTCAATGAGATCAGAAATAATCTTTGGGTTGTTAACTCATTCATTTATTCTTTCATTCAACAAACATTTGTTCAATAATTACTTAAAAAGCATGCTAATTATTGTTTGCTCTGTCAAACACAAAGATTAATAATAAGCAGTGTCTGCTTTCAACAGAAATATTAGCTGTCACTTATTGAGCTTAGTATATGTCTGGCATTGTGCTAGCACTTCATATATAGTGTTATTCAACCTTATAGCATGAATTAAGGCAGACATTATTATCACCCATTTTACAGTTGGGCAAACAATTTAGGGAAACTGAATTTCTTCTCTAAGTTTGTACAGCTAGTTGGGAAAACATGTTGACATCACTCTTTGCTTTGTTGGTCTGAAAAGCCTATTTTCCCTACAAGTCTAAACTGCTTCTTCTAAGAATTAGTCTTAGTAAGAGGAGGACAGAGATAGGTACATTTATAAATAATTGTTATAATATAGGTGGAATTTGATAAGTATCATTCAAAAACCTATGTGAGTTTGGAGAGCCTGCTTCTTTGCTGAATAATTAGGGGAGAGCATCATGGAAGTGATGGCATTTGAATTAGAACTTGAAGAACTAGTAGGATCTTAATATGTAGAGATGGGGATAAAAGAGGTAATCTAGATGTTAGAAAAGTGTAACTGGGTTAGGAAGAGCATGGAGATATTTGGGAAATAGCAAATCATACACCTTAGAGGAATCTATGTGGGAGGATTGATGGGTTAGATGGCTGGTTGAGTCCTTATCACAAAATATCATATATGGCAGCTAGTTGGAGTTTAGCAAGTAATGATGAGCAGTTGCAGGTGGTTGAGTAGGAGATTGACATAGGGTAGGGCAACAGGAAGAGAAATCCAGCTGGGCTACCCAGGATGGCCTGGAAGGGTTTGGAGACAGTGACGCTAGGAGGTTTGCAATAATCTGGAAAATGATGACGCGGGTAGAGGGGGATTGGTGATGGGAGCTATAAAGAGAGAGAGTGAAATGTGTTGACATTTCTATAAAAAGTTAACTGCAAGTCTGGAGCAAAAAGAAGAGCCATTTGTTATATCTATATCTATGTTTCCCACCAACTGACCAGTTGTTCAATTAAAGTACATTTGCCTCTTCCCTCGAATTATCTTTTTTTACTTTATTAAGTCATACTCTCCGGGGGCCCTACAAGCACCTGCATCTAATTTGGAAATGGGTTGTCATGGCTCCTGTTGCGACTGTTCTGCATTTGGAAGTTCATTTTCTATTCCATTTATTTTGATTAAATGCTTTGCTATTAGACTTCTTGCAAGTCATACCCCCAGAATATGAAGTCAGAAAATAATGTGAGCAGCCTGAAAGTGCTGAATTGCTGGTCAGTGTTGTGAGGAGCAAGAGGCATAAAAGGATAACAGTGCATGTTGCAAGTAATTTTGTAGAAGAGGTTTATTCCATTTTTGCCCCTGAAATAGTTCAGATTTTCTAAAAAAAAAAAAAAAAAAAAAAAAGAAAAGAAATTATGTGCTTGGTTCATTCTGTTAACATTTCCCTGTCCCTGTGCCCCTCAAGGTAGGTCTGTGCACATGGAGAGGTTAATATTAATATTGCCTTTTTACAGCTAAATTATCTGGCTCTAGAACCATTCACAGATTCTATTAAAGACCCCTATGGAGGATTGCTTCTTCAAATAGGCATTTTAATTCACCCGGGTACAATAAGGTGTTACCTTCCTTTCATTAATAAAATGGGAACTCATAAAGAAAACCAGATTATCTTGAATTTATGATCAAGTAATTTTGTTTCTCTTAGCCTGGATAATAATTGTGAAACATCATTTTCCCCCTTCTTTCCTTTTCCCTTCATACACTTCGACATTCTTAATTTCTCATGTTTATTTATCTTTTTTATTTTAATTTGACAGGGAAAGCTATCTAGGACCCCAGGAGGCAAACGCTGTGACTCAAGAATTGGTCTTTTCCGTCTTCAATTTAATGAAATAATAAGCCAGTAATTGATTTATATTTATATTTACATTTGCCTTACAAATTCTGGGATTTTTGTCACCTTTATTGTAGTTCCATAAGTAGTCATTAAATTACTTCCAATGACCTCCATTTTTCCCTTACCTACCCAGTGACTGAAGTCTTCTATTTTTGTCTGGGGGCTTTGTTCTTCTCTTTAATTTCTCCTGGCATGCTTCCTTACCTTAAATTTTAGTTTTCATTTCAAAATGTTATTGAGTTAATTTTTTTTTTTTTTTTTGCCTAAAACTCTGTACCTTTATTAACAGATAATTTGCTTAAAACAATTTGGCTTTGTGTCTTTCTCCCTTCTCACAATCTCATCTCAAGTGTTCTGATGAGGACTGGATTCTGGTCATATTAACAATTTAGGACACAATTTGGAATTGGAAAGTAAGCTAGCTGGACTTGTGAGCATTTCAGGTGCATCTCACAAAACCTTTTTATCCAAATCATGATGTACATGGGCCTTCCTTCATTCAGACACTTGTTGCTTTATCCAATCTTATTAAGAAGCCTTTATTATCTGGTAATAACTTAAAGAAGATTAGATATAGCTTATTAGAAGGAGGATTGAGGAAAGAAGGATCTGTTGGATTTAGGCAAATGGCATAAGAAATGATAGCTGATAGCCTGATATTTGAGGAAAATATTAAGCACTGAAAAATTTGTAACTGCATTAATATTGGCAAATGTGGTCTCTGGGGCACCCACTATGTGTCAGATGTTTTTCCGTATATCATCTAACTATCAGTGTTTCCATTTTATAGATGAGCAAATTCAGGCTGAGATGTAAATTGTCAGAACTGCCACAGCTAGTAAGTGGCACTACCAGAGTTATCCAGCAGTCTGTCTGACTCCTGAAATTGTGATGTTGTTCTGCTTCTCCATACTACCTCAGTGTGCTGCAGTGGGTGCCTGCCCATGAGCACTCATCTTTGAGGAGAAAACTAAATTCATTTCTGTGGCTTCTCCTTGAGGAAGCAAAAAAATAAGGTGTTGTGAAAGAATTTCATTTTAATGAAAGTATATATTTTTGGGTGTTAGGAAATGAACTTTTAAGCTATTTGAAAAATAAATTATGTGGATCACCTGAGTTCACAATAAAACAAGATTATTTTAAAACAATCCTGACATCAGAATATCTGGAAATTTGATACCTGGATTGGCTTTTCCTTAAAAAAAAAAAAAGTTCACCATGAAATATCAACATTCATTCATTTATTCACTCACTTTGGTTAACAAACATTGAGTGACTATTGTGCACACAGAAACACTGTTGTGACCAGATGAGAAAACAAAACTAAAGAGAAAATACAAAAACCATGAAAAGTGAATTTCTGTTATTTAAATAAATGCTGAAATAGTGCTCCTCTTCCTCCACCTCATCCTTTATGTTGCCACTTATTTTTTTTTCTAAATCCATAATATGATGGCATTAGTTCCTGGTTTCAAACCTCTGACTACTATCATTGCCTATTAAATGTCACTTGGCCCTTCAGAACCTGTTGGTATCCTGCCTTTTTTGTCTCAGCTGAGGCTGCATCCTAAACTGCTCACTCTTATGCCCCAACTGGCAGGCACTCTCACATCTCCCCGCCCTCCCTCTTGCTACTTCATCCTGGGGCACGTCCTGCATTCTCTCATTCTCTGTTCATCCTTCAGGATCCAACTCAAATGGCCTGGTTGGAAACTGCAAGTAAACTAGTGTCTCACAGTTTAGCATGCACAAGAAGGGAGAGGCAGCAGCTTAGCAGGCTCAGAACATGCGATGGCTCCATATTGTTGGAGGGCCTGTAGGTGTGGGAATTTCACACTCCCATGTAGATCTTTGGGGAGCCTTTGGAGGTATGGTTTTTACCCAAGGGGATAAGATTGGACTGAGAAAGACTAATTAGGAAATGCTGGAACAGTTCAAGGCAGAGACAAAGGCCTGTCTAAGGCGGTGCTGCAGGGATGCTCATGGTCTTGCTCAGACTCTTGCGGCTGTATTAGAAGTGTCTGGCTGAGCTTGCTCCTTAAAGTCTCATTACAAATTTTTTGGACACTGACTGTCTGCTTGGATCTCCTGTAATCTGATTTTAGCTCTTACACATTCTTCCTTGTTCTCTCAGCTCAGGCCATCCTGACCTCCTTGCTGTTCTTTGAACCTTTAAGAAAATCCCACTGTGGGAGCTCTGCCCTTTCTGCTCCCTCTGCCTAAACACAGTCCCCACCAGTCTCTGCTCAGGGAGTTTCTCCCTACTGACCCCATTTCAGCAAGCACCCTTCTCAGCCACATTCTCACTTTTTACCGTGCTTTATCTCCTTTTTGGTACTCACAGCCATCTCCTATTGTATGTATATATTTTTACTGCTCTGTTTTCCCCATTCAGAATGTAGACTCTGTAAGATTAAAGAGCAGTTGTGTTCTCTGCTATATTCCAGCACCAAGATCTATGCCTGGCACAGAGTAGGTGTTCAAAAAATATATTTAATCATTTAGTAAATTAATAAATAAACGAAGGTCACAAATCTCCCTGATTCCTCCACTTGTCATTCCTCCACCATCACAAGAACTGATGAGCAGCCTTTATGCCAGTATTTTCCAAACCTCTTCACCTCAGGACATATAAAATATGATAATATTTGCCTGGTATCACAGTATACTAGCAAGGTTTTAAAGATGGCTATGTGGTGCTTAGTGAACAAAAAGGAATTACATTTTTAAATTCAATTATGGTAAGAAAAACAAAATCAAATATTGGATAAAATGTTAAATATTGAATTTTCATAAAAGTTCCCAATGAAGATTTTGTAATTTTACAAAATTTTATAACCGCCACTGCCTTATGGCACAACTGTAACCTGGTTGCCACATACCAGCGGGTGTTGGCTCCCCGTTGCCTTTTTCCATTCTGTGTGGGTTTTGGATTTTGCCTCTGGGGCAGGCCTTGCTGGCAGCACAGTGTCCCTCGCTGCATCCCACACCTTCCTTATGAGCTGGCCCATTCCATCAGGGCAGTTAGCTGGACGGTGGCCCGTGCTATGATAATAAGGATGCCGAATGTGAATTGTCTGCCTTCACCAGCATGACAAAATAGTAAGTAAGTAATGTTTGCGAAAGTTTGGCGTGTTGGAGGCCTCCTTGCTTAACCGCAGCTGAGCAGCACCATCTGCTTGGGAACAGCCAATTTGTTGTTTGTTTTACACTGAGTTTATTAAAGTTACCCAAGGGAGAGTAGGAGGGGCCTTATTTGGAAGCTTGTTTCCTTGAAAACCCGCATGATTTAGTGGAAAGAATACTACAAAAGTCCTCCTAAGACCCAGGTTCTAGTCTTACCCATGGTCTGAGCTGTATGATCTTGTAAATTGTGGACTCCTCTGAGCTTTGGTGACCTCAGATGCAAAATGAGAATAATGCCTTTCCTTTCTATGTCTTAGAGCTGTTGTAAAAATCACATCAAATCTTATAATGGCAAAGTATAAGGGCTCTGATGAGTAAAATTTCCCGTTGTAGACCATCCCATTGAGGTTGTTGCCAGGGTAATTCCTATCCATGTGAGTGCATACCAAGGGTCGGTCCCTAGAAGCATGGATCCAGGCTTTCTTATTTGGAAGCTTCAAAAGCCACTATGCCTCTTATCCATTACAAATGAAAAGACTCATGAGTAAAATGCATGTTCCTATTTTAAACCTGACAACTTGTTAAGTTATATACAGTATTCCTAAAATGAACTCATTGGCATCAAGACTTGTCTACAAGCGTTGAAATGAGGATATAGCTTTACATAGATTAACAAAGTCTTATTAAAAGGTTACTGATTCTGTATTGGGACTACTTGTACATGTTTCTCTTTTCTTCTAAGGATTCAGAATATTTAATTCAAATCATTTATTCTCTTGCTGTAACCTCCAGACACAAGTCAAAACTTACTTTGTTAGTTTCTCTTCTCAAACACTCCGATATTTTCCAGAAGTGATTCAGTTTAATTCAGTGAAATGATCTTTAGTTCAATTCTCAAAGGCAAGGGATGGTGTTCTAGTTAATAAACACTCATGAGAGGCTTTGCTATAATTCTTGAATATCCTTATTTTTTTAATATTAGGGAGCATCAAAGGCATTAAAATTATACTATCTTTTCCAAGCACTGTATTGTTAATTAGACATTTTCATCATTTTGATCATCTTGTTGAGAAGTTGTTTCCACTGGTTGCTACTTTTTTTTTTTTTAATGTTTTAGCATCTCTGTGTGCTTCGACATTTTTCCTCGTTTTTATCTCAATGAAACCTCCCTTTCTTATATCTACTGCACATGCATTGAGAGGAAAAGACGTGTTTTTAAAAATTGTCTTAAATTGCTCACATTTTTTAAAACACATATTTTCAATTTTGTGTTTTGAGTCTCAGGTGAAGAGTGTAAGAGAGACTGTAGAAAACATTACTTTTGGAGAAAGCTCCTATTTTGGTTCCACAGATTGAAAATCAGATTTTTCCGAGGATTTTGTAACATATGGAAATTGACATCCCCTGAAATTTGGAGACACCAAAATAGAAAGTAAGGCCAGATTTATTTTCACTTTTAGTAATCTGGCTCTATTACCTTGAATAAACTAGTCTTTAGAGAATTACTTAAACTCATTGTAGAAAATATGGAATATTTAGAAATATATAAATAAGAAAATAGAATATGAGCCTTTCTACACCCAGATATAATTACTATTGATGTTTTAATATATTGATTTCTGTATTTTATTAGTATGCCTATCATCTATATATTTTTTAAAAAACAGGCACTGATCAGTTTAGAGTCTTGCATTTTGCTTTTTCTCTTGCCATCACATTATGAGCGTTTGTAGAATGAATAAACTAAAGTCATTAAATATCAATAGTACATTAAAAGGCTGTATATTATTCTTTATATGGACATGATATAATTAATTTTACTGCTCCATTATCATTAGGTAGGGACAAATTTTTTACCATTATTAATAACTCATAACAGAACATTTCCACACACAAATTGTTTTTATTTCTAATTGTTTCCTTGCAACCATCAAAGACTTTTTGTGTTTCTCTTACCAATTTGAATCTTTTTCTATATCAAACATATTAACTTTTATTGAGACAACTTTTCACTCATTAGATAGAATGTTAGAAACATTAATTTCATTTAGTTAGAAACATTAATTAGAATATTTTTCAAAATTTTCTTAGCTAGTCCTTATTCAATAAATGGAGTTTCTCCTCTGGGCGAGGGATTCTAGACAAGATAGACATGCTCTCTGCCCTCACCAGGTACACACCACAAGACTCGGTAGGGGCTTATATTTTTTCAGTGGAACTCCAAAATCGCTTTGGCAATGTAAGAAAAAATGCAAAGATTTTAATTGTAATGGCACTAAACCCATGAAATGGAGAAGCATTGACATTCTTACAAAATTTGTTTTTCTCTGTCTGAGACATAAAAGATCTATTTATGTGTTCTTTTATGATTTTTCAGTGAGGAGCTGTAGTACTCATTTGTTCCTGCATGTTTTTATTTTTTTAATTACAATTCTTTTTGGGTATATTTTTTCATTCCATGTTGAGAAATATCTTCCCCCCCCATTCTGTTACTGTAGATACAGAAGAAAATTATTCATTTTTGTATATTTAGTTTATGTTTGGCCATTTTCTAGAGTTCTGTTTTTAGTTCCTCTATGAGACAGATAGATGCAGTTTTGAAGTGTGGCTTTGGCACTACCAATTCTGTGGAGTTGGGTAAATTACACAAGTCTTGGTCTGTTTCTTAACTGAGCGTGAGAAGGACAACACACTAACCTTAGGAGTTATGAAGATTTAATGAGCTGCATATTAAAGAGCTTAGCACAGTCCCTGGCACATAGTACTCATTTGATAGATGGTAGATCATTACTGCCGTTTTCTTAAATTCTTTAAATCATTTACTTCTTTATTTCAGTTTAGGCTAATGTCTTCCACTACAATGAACAGTTTTTCCTTTATAAACTTAGATACTGCACTATTCAAAGAATAAATTTTATTATTGGTATTATTGTTGTTATTATCATAACTACATGGCAGATTTTACCTATTATATTGTGATATTTTTGTTCCATTTAATTTTTTAATTCTAATTCTTCAGTGTCTGATATTATGGTTATGATGCCTGTTTTGTTTTTATTGTGACTGCGTGATACTCCTTTTTAATCTCTTTGTCCTTTTGTGTTAGCTATGTTTCTGTTAGTAGCATACATTCAAAATAATTTGCCCCAAACTCAAATCTTCTGTTTGCTTTTAAAAATAGTTCTATATATTCACATTTATGTCATCGTCGATGTATTTGATGTTACAGTAGTGCCCCCTTATTCACAGGGTATATGTTGTGAGACTTCCAGTGGATGCCTGAAATTGCAGACAGTATCAAACCCTGTACATACCATGCTTTTTTGATTTAACTAATAGAAATTGCCTCTAAATGACTAATGGGTAGTAGAGTACACAGTGTGAATGTGCTGGACAAAGGGATTATTCAAGTTCTGAGTGGGACGCAATCAGACAGCACAAGATTTCATCATGCTCTTCAGAATGATACACAATTTAGAACTTATGAATTGTTTATTTCTGAACATCAGTCATGGATAACTGAAACTATGGAAAGCAACACTTCAGATAAGCGAGGACTATTGTATTTCTCACATTTGTTTAAAATGTTTTATACCTCCTGGTTTTGTTTCTTTTTTCTGTTGCTTTACGGATTTTTTTCTTCCTTTCTCTCCCTTTTTTCATTCCTTCTTTCCTGTCTTCTTCTTCCCCTCCCCCACAGTTATTTATAAAGTATGCATTTGTTTTTAACACTAACAGCTACCTTTACATTACAATAACACTTCTTAAGCCTATATTTCACTAATTACCAACATGGAGAAAGAGCTGCTTTTGATTAGCCACTATGTAGGATTGGAGATTACCTCGTCTTACTGCTTTCTTTTTAAAAATGTACTTCTCAGTTTGTGTTAATATAATTTGGGGTGTTACAACCAAATAATAAAAGTTAGATAATGATTTTTAAGGTATTAGGCTTCTTCTTTTGCAAGAGCCATTTTATAAAATATTAATTCATATTCATAATAATATTTTAACACCTTAGACACACCATCATTGATATTGTTTTATTTACCATCATTTATATTATGACAATACTTTGCTCTTTTCATTTGTAAAAATTCTGAGTATTCTCTGTTAACTTAAATATACCTTTGAGTAATTTTATTTTTAGAAAAGGGCATATGGATAATATGCTTTCTGAACTCTTGTGTATCAGAGACTATCTTTGTATTGCCTTTAGAGATATCCCACATAGAATTCTTGGGGCACAAATTGTTCCCACAAAATTGTGTAGGTATTATTTCATTGTCATCCAGCATTGAATGCAGCTCAACAGAAGCATAAGACCAGCTTAATTTTTTTTTCTTTTTTGTAAGTAGTCCATGTTTCTTTTCAGATACAAATAGGATATTATTATGTTTTTACTTTCCTGCCACCCTTTTTAAACAGTTGTCCTTAGGTTGGCTTCCCATTCTGTTTCGTGTCTGCATTTGTCTTGTAACTCATAGTTTTTGTTGTTGTCCTTTATCTGTACCCTCTGCATGTGCACCTTGTATTGGCATCTAGGTCACTGACCATATGTTTTCAGCGCAATCTATGCATTAATTCTTTAATGCAGATTCATCTATAATAATAAAATTCTAGATCCCTTTCAAGCTTTTCTTAATTCTTTCAATTTCTTTATCACCTACACATGCATCTCAACTCTTTTCAAACCAGTATGTTTCCTGATAATTTTATCATTCATCTCTTGCTTTTGAGGACAAGTTTTCTTAAATTTCATCAAGAACACTGAGATGATGCTTTCCTCTCTCCCTTTAGGTAAGTAAACTGAGAACAGATGTATTCTGTTTTTATGTTAGAGAATCTCTCATGATAAACTATTGTCATCTTGGTTTGCTTATCTAAGAATGAGGTGTGTTTTATTAATGTCATGCTCTGTGAGTATACCATACTGGGTCAGTAGATTCTGTTTGGCACACCTTAATGTTTTCCTCGTTGTTAGAATCTTCCACTTAAATCTTAAGCTGATGGCCATATATCCAGTGGCATGTAGTCGTCTACCCAGTGACATTCTTTTGAACTAGAGAGGGATTTTCTAATCTATTTTGGTCACCTCACTTTGAACAATTTTAAGCGTCATTTCGATTTTCTTATCCCAGAACTAATAACTTAAAATCCATGATGTCCAAACAGTCTCCCTTCCAAGGCTCTTGTTGATTCAGACATTTGTATCTCAGATTCAGTGTGTCACTGCCCGTCCCACCCATACGTATGGTACCTTTCTAAAATTATAACCAGTGAAAGAACATATAACAGTAGGGATTGATAAAGGTTGAGAATGGGGTGGTGCAACGACAATGGATTAGCTCTGGTTATTTCATAAAGCAGCTTCTACTCAGTTCCTGGTTCTGTGGTCAGCACGGCCATCATGTTGCTAGGAAAGGGTGCAGAGTAGAGGTGAATGGGAATCTCCAACTTTCTTTTTCCCTAACCTGTCTGTCTTGTCTCAGGGCTTTATTCATTCTTTGATTATATGCTACTTCTCCTGGAGGAGGTCTGCTTATCTATTAATATATCTAGTTTCCACTTCTATTGCAACTTATCTGTGTTCCCCCTGTGTTTCAAGGGTGTGAAGAGAAGGGTGAATCAGATGCCCCTGGGTAACCCCTATAATAATACAGAAGCATGGTATAATTCATAAAGAGAAGCACCTCACAGGCTGAAGATAAAACAGTGAGCAGGGAGTACCTCTTCAGTAGAAAGCAGTTAACAGAGGATCAAACCCAAGCCTTCTCTGAGATCTAAGGGTAGGGGCTTCACCATCATTCGTATGAGAATATTAGACACAATTATTGTGTTCATATTAGAGAATCTATAGAACTTATCATGCATAATGAATAAAAGGAATGTATAAGGGGAATTGTCAGGAAGCATTAAGAAGCCGAGGATCTGGGAGTTTGGGTCGGCTGATGATACTTAGAAGATCTTTGCAATTCCATTTATTAACCTGCTTATTCCCTAAATCAAATAATCTGTTCATTGAGGTCTCTGCTGTGTGTTGAGGATAACATTTCAGGAAAACTGTCTTTAGACTCTCCAGTTTTGAGCATCCCGAGGGAGCCATTTTAAAAGATATCTCTCATTCATGCATGCAGCTTTTGAATTCACATTCTTGTTCCTGTTCAGAATAGAGCAGCTGCTTCTGCAACTGCAGGAGACTTTCCTACTTAGAGTGAGGTCTGTCACTGTCATTTTATGGCAGACTGAATCTAATGTTGGTTGTTAGTTTCTGAAATAATTAAATATTGCCTGCTGTTGTACATCTTCAATCTAGGGCTCCTTGTCAAAGCACAATTGGGGTCACTACTCAGAGACTCTTGCACTTCATTCCTTGGACTCCCTATTTGGTAGAAATCCAAAGGCACCTTAGTGTCTTCCAAGCTGGAGATGGGCCGCACTTAAGTATGGAAAATGTGGAGCCAAATCCTGAACCAGGAGGAAGATTTGGGAAGTAGTATATAGATAAGGGTTGGTAACCAGAACCAAGGAGTCAGGGGTTATTTCACTGCCAGTGTACCTGTCCTGCTCTACACAAGTGGCTCCCTGGACCTCAGAGGCTGAAGATCAAAGAATTGAAGGACACTAAGTTGATGGGCATTAAGAGCTAGAAGGACTGGTCAGGAGTCACCCAGAGAGCTGGATGGATGACTGTGGAGACTCATAAAAGAAATCTGGACAAGATAGGTAGTGTCTGACTATGACAGACCTCTAAAATCTATGGTAAATAAAACTTATGGATGAATCATTTTGAAACTTCTGTATTTGGCAGAAACACTTTGCTTTGCAGTCAATAAGCTGATGATTAAAATAAGGTCTTTGTTCAGTAAGAGTGCTAGCTGACCACTTTATAGTTCCAAATGCCCTCCTATTTATTCTGAATTAGCTTGTTCACACTTTAATGGATAAAAATTTCCATTTTAGTTTTTATATATGATTATGCATTGCAGTTAAAGCCTCTTTTTGGGAAAGGTTTTACAATGTGATTTTATTTGTTTGCTAGTAAAATTTATTACCGTAATACTTTTACCATCCTCATTTAATCTTCAGACTTCTCTTTAAAAAAAGTCAATCCACCATTATGTTAACTTCTCACATGAAGTGTGGGGGGTTCTAGTTTCACAGTGTGTACATTCTTATTGGCTTGTCTTGAATATTTTATTCTGAGGACAGTGAAGTCAGTTTTTACAGGAATAAATCATTTAACCATATTAAGATTTGAAAGGGTTATAAATGGTTTATTTTCAGCCATTATTGTGAAAAGAGGAAAAGGGGGGAAACACCCCTCACTATCACTTAAACGTGTCAGTTTTCAAAATAGTGCTGAGGAAAAGCTTCTCCTTTTTTTTCTTTTGAAATAACAGGGTTGGGTGAAGAAGTTATATCGGATTTATTTCCTCTTGAGCTATTCTCTCCTAGTTATCTTAAATATGAATGTACATTTCTGAAACAATAATTGTTATTTCTAGGGAGTATACTAAGAAATAAATACTTCTTGCATATGTATAAGAAGTCTAAAAAATACTTCTTTTATATACATTTTGCATATAAATTTCTCTGAATTTATTTATTTTAAAGTTTAAATTATTTTCATGGATTCCAGAAATAAAGCATATAGTTCATTTCCATTTTTTATAGCACCTTATATTAAGACCCATTTAGTTTTTAGTATTTTTGTCCATGGATGTATTTTCATTCACATATGTATGTGAATTTCTTTGTTTTAACACTCAGAACATGACAATTTAAACCCTGCACTGTCATTGAACTTTATATGGGTCAAATGTTTCCCACAGGACTAAATTGCTCCCAGGACTGCCACACAATGAGAGGACAATCTAGCAAAAATGGGTCTGCCAGGAATTTGAGGCCAGCCTGGGCAACATAGTGAGATCCTGTATATACAAAAATTTGTTTTTAAAATGTGTTCATTACCATTGATTCTGGTCATTGATTTTGCAGGACAACTCAATTTAAATTTTCAATGGTTTCGATTTTTTTTTCTGAAGTAATTGATCAATCTGTTTACATCATAGGGTTGATCTTGAAGAGAGAAGGAATAGTAGGTAATTTAACTAATGTGTAGTCTCTGAGCAAAGTGCATTCTTACATCCCATGCAATGAAAGCCTTCTTTATGTTCCTAATAGATGCTGAATTTTTATTTTCATGTTGTTAATACACAGCAAGTATTTTAAACGTATGTTTGTATGATTGTGCTTGAAGATATAGTTCATATGAAAGGTGCCATAAAAACAAAATCACATTCTATATACTACCACACATCCATATATACATACACAAATCATCAGTCCAAATTCATATAATTCTAAAAATATTTGTAAATGTTACTCCAAATACACATTTGGTAGATTCATTATTGAATCTTTATATAAAATTCATCTTCTGTAAGCTGTTCAAAATCTTTAGAATTCTTCAACATGTCTTAACAATTGTGTTTGAGTAATGTTTTACATTTATAGGAGTTTTAAAAAGGCAGGTGCAATGTGACATATCAGAAGAAGCAAATTAAACTCTTGTAAAGCACAGCTGGAATGCTAAAAATGTGTATTTGTAATTTAAATATGTGACACCATCACACTGTAAAATCAGTTCATAATTAGAAAACATCTGTTTTTTCCAATATGATGCCTAATAGTATATTTAAATAATTTAGAATGCAATAAGAAAAAAAAGTCAAGGAACAATAAGTGATTCATGGACATTTCTTTCCTTTTGTTTAATGCCCTGTAAGAGATCTTGGAGTAACATATCATTTTGAAGCTACTTTTTGGATAGTGCCTAATCATCAATGATGAAATGCATATGCCAAACATATGTGCTGTTATGACCTTATTGTGTCAGTCAAAAATAAATAAATAAAACCAGGCTGTGTGGGTTGTGGTGTTAAGAAGGATTTACACACTGCTATTTCTCTCTCACCTCACTCTTTTTTTTTTTAATCAAAAGACATTGAAGCAAATACAAGTTGATTATTTTCACAGGAAATTTATGAGAATGTATTGCAAATACAGGAGAGCTGTTGAGTTGTATGAGTTCTGGAAATATACTTGAACCAGGTAAAATATTGAGTTAAAACATATCAGAATCAATTCTAGTTTAGCTAATAAAGTTTGAACAAAACCACAATTTCTCAAATGAAGTTAACATGGTAGATTAGCCACACATCTGTCATCAGTGTTTGCATAGGAAGGTATTTATATATGTGTGATGAAAACTCAAATGGGTATTTCTATTCTAACTGAAGTATGCACGCTGAATGGTCTCTTGGTTTATTGGCAGTAAATCGTGTAACTTTTTTTTTTTTTTTTTAAACCACAATCCAAGTAATTGTTTCAGATATGGACAAACCAAATGTGACTGGAAAGTTCTGGTTTTGGTATTTCTGGCCTGTGTCTGGAAAGGTTTGCAATTCCAAAAATAAATAAGTAATAACACAAATTAAAAAATAAAGCATTCGCACCAGCTAAGAGACGGAATAAAAGCAGTCAGAAATACAGATCGGGAGTACTGCTAAAGCTTAGTCACCAAGCTATGGTGAATAAATTAAATGCAGCAAGTCCTGCCTGACAATGAACTTTGTTGAGGGAGAGGGGAGTATTATAATGTAGGGACTTACCTTTCTATTTTAAATGCAATTTTGTCCCTTTAATTCTTGGGGTGGGGGTGAAAACTCGCTTTTTTTTGCAGGGTTAGAGTACACAAAGTTAATCTGCTACCATTTATATTCATCTACTTTGAATCGCCTTTTATCCACCTTTGCTGCTACAGCCCACCACTCGCCATTCATCAGTTTATGCATTGTGCGCCAGGGCAAATAATGACAGAATATCTAGCTAAAGAAGGGGTACTTAATCAGCAATCAAGATTCAATTTGTTTTAATTTTAGCAGGTGTTTGTGAGGTACATTGATGGGAGAGATAATATGTGCTGCTTTCATTAGCTCTCTTGTTTTTGTGCTTGAACATTTAAGAGCCAGATGTTCGGAGGTGAGCTGATCAGAATATTAAGTCTCCAGAGGTTGGTTTCCATAGTGTTTTACATTCCTTTCTTTATCTCCCTCGGTTCACCCTGAGCTCTGAGGTGCAAGTGCTGGCAATGACAGACTCCATCTCAACGTTCTGTTCAACTAAGTCTTTAAATTAGTGGCTAATTTTTGGTATAAAATACTTTAGTTTAATAATCTGTCATTAATTCTTGGACTCTGGGTCAGCCTCGTTTCTCATGCAAAACTCTTTCAGCTGATAATCTAGTTTAGGAATTGTTTGTGTAGCAGCTGGTATTTCATCAGGATATTTTCCTGAAGCAAAAACATGAGAATCACAAAAGCTACAAAGGTAATGACCCCATCATCTTGTTAAATCAATATCCAAACTTGATCAGCACTCTGTCGTCAACTAGTCAAAACACGACAGTGATTACATCATCATGGCATGAACAATAACGGAGGGCCATTCAAAATGGGTAGCTTTGCTGAGCTTGAAAGTTATTACCTCTCACAAGGAGGTGTGAATATTTGTACATGCAATTATTTTCTAATATAACATAAGATTACTAGGTTACAGTTTGCAATAAACCATTAATAGGACTTAGAGAAGATCTAATCAGTAGTTAGGCTTTGCTTTATGGTTTTAACTCAATTGTAACTGAATTTTGCTTTCATTTAATAGCTTTCCTAGGTACATTTTGATTAGCTGTATATATGTTTTTCCTTCATTTGGTTCTCCTAGCTATTAGGAGTGAATATCTGGGAACATGAATTCCCTCTCTGCTGAAACACAAACCTAACAATAAAGAGTTAATTAAATTGGCATTGGCAAGATGTTTTCTCCCACCATTAATTGTTCTCTGCTTACTTTGATGTTCAAGGATTGTACTGTTTTATAAGCATATTTTCTTGATTGTGTCACCTTGTACTATAAGTATGTCAGAGGGGAAACATTTGCAAGTGATTAGATATGGACCTATGTGTCACCAAATGTATGAGGTACATACCCTTATAGGATATAATTGTGATCTTTTAATATGCGGCCATTGACCCAGACTTGTTATTATCTATTATAGTTTATAATAATGTATCTCTTTATGATTAAATGATGATGCCCGGCAGAACACTATGATTAGCATTTCAGTTATTTATAGATTATGTCAGAGCAGTAATAAACATAAAATGCTGTTAATGTGTGGCTAATGAAATCTGGACATGAACAAGTTTATGAATTGATATAATTCATTTGAGTGTTCTAACTGAGCTGCTGGTTCTCGTCATAATTCAAAAGCTTAGCAGGGTTCACCGATTAGATGGTAGACTAATTTGCTACAAAAAGTCAATGGGCTTTCATCGTCTTGGGCCATCATGCCCAGCATGGCTGATTGCATAAGGACTATACAAAGTAATTCTCATAAGTATATTTATTATGCTTAATATGTTTGGTGAGGATAGGACAGAATCTACTATTACACAACATATGTAGAACAAAAATCACAGTGTTAATTAGTTAGCCAAAAAGATATGTACAGCAAAATCATGAAAGGCTAGAGAATTATTTGATTATTACGGGAGGGAAAAACTGGGATGATTCAGGAGCAAATGCTGATGACAGCTGCAAAATGAGGGTGTCTCCTTTTTTTCCCTTGAGATATTCATTAAGTATATATTAAATTCTGTTTGACTAGTAATGACTGGAAGCTGCAAGTTGCATATTTCAGGTTGTTTGTACAAGCTCCATGTCTATAGCTAAGTTCAAGTCTCCAAGGAAGGATAGCAGTTTGTGTTTCATTTTAATGATACTAATATATTTGTTAGAAGGGCCTGTTTTTAGACCAAATGTGAAACCGTACTTTCTTTTCAGGAAACAGAATCTGAAGACGTCTCTTTGTTTCTTAGAGATCAATCTTTATGGCTAGATAGAGACCACTCATCCTTAGCTTATGAAAAACAAGTTCTAGATGCTCAGCAGTGTTCGACCCCTTAGCATGGCACACTTGCACAGAACACCGCTAAATAGCTATATGTGATGACTTTAAGAAATTAGTAGGTTTCAAATGTCATAATGTGAAGAGAAATAAAGAGAAACGATGCACAGATTTTCCAGCTTCAGTTTGAATGTACAATAGCTGTTTTTTTTCAGAGTTTCTGTTTGTCTGATTTATGCACTATTTCCATAATATCAAATCTTGCTTTTTACTAATTCATTAAAGGTTTATAGGAGGCAGAGCAGGGACAAAGGAGAAAGTGATTCAAGGTGGCAGATTTTGGGTCAAATTTATTATTGTTGTTATTGTTAAAACCAACACTACTCATGACAGCAGCTTTCCAACGGTAATGATCAATGATTACTTTCTAGCCATGAAGTAAGCTACCTCTGAGGATATGAACTGTCCCTGGGGATATTCAAGTAGAGTCTGTATGATTAGATGAATGATAGAAATCCAGGCTGGTTCAGCTTTCCCAAAATGTGTTTTATGGAATGTCAGTATCTTGAAAAGCTCTATTTAAAAAAATTGGATTCAAGTTAGTATGGAACACACTACGTAGTCCAACATGTGCTCCCACCACTCTAATAATCAATCTAAAATTAATCTGATCTTTCAGTCTATGCAACAGGCAAGAAATAGTTACAGGATATAGTAGATATTCAAATAATTTTTTTGAGTGAAAATATTAATTACGACTTTCTGGAAAGTTCTTTATTGGTGATATTATAGCAGTTGTAATGTAAACCACAGCTTTTGCATATTAAATACAGTTGATTTTGTTACTTTTCCTGCAGTTGTGGCATAAGGGTAAATTTGTTGTTTTTTGTTTTGTTTTTAAAGAGGAAATAGGAAAACATCTCAGAGAATGGAATCTTTCACTCCTTGTTGGACAGTTTTTCTTTTAATAGATAACATTCTGTCCTGAAACAGTACATTTCTGCAAATCTACTGGGGCAGATGCACAGGCCCTCTCAGAGTTCAATAAGTATAGAGTGAAGGGCTCTTTGTACCTGGAGGGGTGAGAACAGAAAGATTAGTGAGGTCTGAAAATGGGAACAGGTTATGAACACCCGATGCAGGGTGAGGAACATGGTACTGACTGGGAGGCCACACTCTAGGCTGTCGTGTTTTCTTTCATAGTATTCCTTCTGCTTAAAAGGCACTTGTTCTTCTTTTTTTTCTCTTTCTTATGTAAGGAAATTATATTTTCCTTTAATACCAAGCACAAAACAAACATCACTGCCTTTGTGAAGATTTCCCAGGTTCTCCCTGACCCTTACTGTATTCCTATACTGTAACCGTATGTGTACCATTACTACTTTACCAGTCATATTGAATTGTAAGTATGTTTATCTCTCTATAAATATTTCTTGAGTTTATGAAGAGTAGGATCTGTGTCTTATTCCACTTTATATAGGCTACAATGCCTAGGAAAAAAAAATGCCTAGTTTATATGATCTCCATGGTGGATGGGCCTGGAAGGAAAACAAGACCACAGGGAGGCCGTTCAGCTAAGATGATATCCTTGAAGGTATGAGTCCCAATTTTCGAAGACTGACTGTATACAATGACCCATTTATATATATATATATACACACACACACACATATGTATGACCCATATATGTGTGTGTGTGTGTGTTTGTGTGTGTATATATATAAATAAATAAATAAATATATATAATTTCAACTGGGAAGGCTTGTAAGCTTGAATTGGGAAGACAAACAAAAACAAATAACATGTAACACATAATTCCCCAGGGAATTGAGTTCCCTGTTTTAGGTCAAGAGGCCTCAAACATTAACTTTAAGGCCCAGTGTATCATCAGGAAGTGTAGTCCTGAGAAATAAGTGTAAACCTCAGGAGAACTGGAACTCATCTAGCATTGAGGTTTCTCCTTTATTTACCTGTGGCTGGAAGATTTTACTAATCCCTTAAAAAGGGAATAATCACAATAGCAAAGACATGAAATCAACCTAAATGCCCATTAATGATAGACTGGATAAAGAAAATGTGGTGCATATATACCATGGAATACTATGCAACCATAAAAAGGGACAGAATCATGTCTTTGCAGGGACATGGAAAGAGCTGGAAGCTGTTATCCTCAGCAAACTAACTCAGGAACAGAAAATCATACACTGCTTGTTCTCACTTACAAGCGGGAGCTGAATGATGAGAACACGTAGATACATGATTGGGAACAATACACACTGGGGCTTGTTGGGGGTGGGGATCGGTGGAGGGAGAGCATGTGGAAGAATAGCTAAGGAATTCTGGGTTTAATTTGTAGGTGATCGGTTGATCTGTGTAGCAAACCACCATGGCACATGTTCACCTATGTAACATACCTGCACATGTACCCCGGAACTTAAAAGTTGAAGAAGAAAAGAAAAAAAAACAAGGTGATCAACAGAGAAATACACCTGAGAAGGATATACATTCACATATATGTATATGTGTGTGTTTGTGTGTGTATGTATATATGTAATAAACGATGTTTGTATCATCCCCAAATTCGTATGTCAAAATCTCAATCCCAACGTGATGGGATTTGGAGGTGGGTATTTGGGAGGTGATTAGGTAATGAGGGTGGAACTCTCTTAAATGAGACTAGTGCATTTATAAGAAGAGGCCAGGCTGGACGCGGTGGCTCACGCCTGTAATCTTAGCACTTTGGAAGGCGAGGCGGGTGGA
The DNA here is from genome assembly GCF_000951035.1 of Colobus angolensis palliatus. Lineage (NCBI taxonomy): Eukaryota > Metazoa > Chordata > Mammalia > Primates > Cercopithecidae > Colobus > Colobus angolensis. The sequence goes on from NW_012115167.1 coordinate 2,529,668, forward strand.
TCATGAGGTCAGGAGATCGAGTCCATCCTGGTTAACACGGTGAAACCAGGTCTCTACTAAAAATACAAAAAATTAGCCGGGCATGATGGTAGACACCTGTAGTCCCCACTACTCAGGAAGCTGAGGCAGAAGAAACACTTGAACCCAGGAGGTGGAAGTTGCAGCGAGCTGAGATCACGCCATTGCACTCCAGCCTGGGCAACAGAGCAAGACTCTGTCAAAAAAAAAAAAAAAAAAAAAAAAGCGGCCCAAGAGCTAACAAGCTCTTTTTCTGTCAGGTGAGGACAAGCAAGAAGAATGGGTGTATGTAAACCAAGTACTTGTTTACTCTGATCTTGGACTTTCAGCCTACAGAACTGTGAGAAAAAAATGTTTGTTGTTTAAGCCACTCATTTTATGGCATTTTGTTAGAGCAGCCCAACCTAAGAATAGATGTGTGTGGATATGAGTGTGAATGTGTGTATGTGGGTATGCGTGTGTGTATATTAAATAAAATGTTTATATACATGTGTATCTTTGTTTAGTGCTTGATAAAACTATATAATATTCACCCATAGTGTTTTGCTGTGCTAAATCAGTAAAGCTCAATTTGGGAAATTCCCTATTACTATACCACGGAATTCAACCGAGCCTCAAAGGTGGTAATAAAGGATCATGAGCTATTTACAATATTTCTAAGAGCTTAATGGAAATTGTAGGTTTACCTATGATAGGACTGCCTACACTGACTTAGATGACAAGTTTCTTGCTTCTGGTTTTAATGACATCAACTTAATGTGGTACTGTTGATTTGCTTGCTCATAATGTTCTAGACTGAAGACAGAAACAGCTATAGAGTCATGTATAGTAAGAGTCTTCTTACCTGACTCATTTGGGATGGAAAGTTGTTCAAATTATTATAAAAGTAAATAAAATCAAGAGTCATAAAAATAGTATCTATTGCAGCACTTTATTTAAACTTAAAACTCTGAGTGGGGTGTAGTGATTGAGATTCGATAGAACCCTTTTTGTATAAAGTATGCCAATGATCTATCCTTTATCATGATCAATTTCAATTTCTTTAAAGTGAAGTGAAAACTTACAGGTGCTCTGAAGAAATATGAAAGCAAAATCCTTCAGTTTTTTTTTTTTTTTTTTTTAACAACTTTTCCCAATCAGTAGTGGCTTTTGCCAAAACTAAAACTTCAGCATTTATGTATGGTGGTAGTGGTGGCATGGGGGTAGCTCAGGTTTACCTATTTTTCCCAACTAAGTAATGTAGTTTCATGAGACACAATAAGTCTTTCTTTTTGCTCTATGTTTCAATTAGAAGTAGCTGACCAACAGGTTATGATTCAGGTAGCTGGATGAGGACAAATTCTGCTTCAGCTTGCCAAATTCCGGTTAGAGAGATACTCTTCATGAAGCTAATGTTATATTGGAAACGTTTCCTCTGATTGGGGCAAGCAGGAATCTAGGTCCTACAAATTGTCTTAATATATGATCTTTTACAGTAGCATTTTGCATTTACATAATAAAATACTTTCAACATTTTATCAGGTTCTTCATAAAATTCTGTTTGTTTTTTTCTCATAACACATGCTAGGAAGTTCCTGTCTGCTTCCTATGTCAACTAAAATTTCATTTTACATCTAATCATCACTTTAGATTTGACGCCTTTACTAAAGGATCTTTACTAAAAGTCTTTATTGAAGGCCTTTTCTGTATTCCAGATTTACTCATTAATATATTACAATTCTTCCTATTCCATTTGAGGAATATCCATTTACAATAGGTAGGGTCCAGCAATGAGGTCTCAGTGGGCCGTGAGGCTCTTTGCCTGTTCTCATTCAGAGACCTTTAGCTATAAACTAAGCAATTTTGCTGTGATGTAACATGTAGGAGGATGTTAGTTACCAACTGTTTATGAGTCCTCTGCATTTCTTAGCATCTGTACATATAGGTGTGTTTATGTGACTAATGCTTACTGGTCGAACATGAGTAAAATCGACATTTCACTTGCAGTCCAGGGCAGTGAAAAGTGGGTGGAGTGTCTATATTTTTGCTCTTCCTTGTTCTCCCTGCCTCTCTTCTTCCCTTTCCTTTTCCCTTTCTCTTTCTCTCTCTCCATTTATATATTAGAAGTGAAGATCCTTAGAGGGAGAATTGCAAAATGGAAGTAGCCTAAGTCCCTGAACCACCCAGTGGAAAATTCTTCAAAACACAAAGTCAGTGTGTGCATAGGTATACAGCTATGTGTGGAGGGGTTAAGCTGCTGAAATTTCAGGGTTTGTTACCACAGCATATATTGCCCTGTCCTGAATGATAGAGTGGTTCACTGTAGCTTAATTCATGAAAGGAACTGGAAGAATTTTAGTTGAGTATGCTCTTTCCTATAACATGTTTTTATAGTACAATACTACTAAAGTATACACTGATGAATCAGATCCAAAAAATGAATAACTATCTATTTTTGTTTCTGCAAAGACTTGCTGTGATTATACAGATAATCAAAGTAGAAATTAAAAATTGAGCTGTTGTGCAAAAACCAGCAGCAATAGTCCTGGCATCCTCTCCCTCCGCCTCTTCAGCTCGTGACATTTACTCGGTGCTTAGTAGTTTCCAAGTATTGTCTAACGGTTTTACCTGGATAATCTAAATCAATCCTCACAATAACCCTGTGAGGTAGGTAGTATTATTTTTCTCATTCTACAGATCAGGAAACTGAAGCTCTAAGAGGTAAATTGCCCAGTGTAACATTGCTGGTAAGTGAAGAGGAGAAGATACGAAACTCAGAGAGTCTGCCGCCAGAGCCTGTATGCTTAACCTGTATGTTTATATAAAGCAGAGTTTTTTAAAATGATATTCATGATTGTGGATTTGTAGGTTCATAAACATAGTGTGTGGCACATAGCCAGTACTCTGAAAATATTGGTTCATTTCTTGATGAAGGACTTCCAGAATCCAACTGTTTATGGTCTCTGGATTGGGAAGATTTAGGGCCACCTTATTCAAGGCAAAGGAAATACCTCTTTTTGCAACTTACCTTCGTTTGGCCTGTTCTTCCTTGCTTAGAAATTCTGGTGGTCCCTTGAACCCAGAGACAGCAAATGTTCAGAGCTCCTATGAGATTGGAAGATTATGTGTAGACTGAATTTGGAGAGCCATATACCACAGAAAAATGTTCAGCCTGTGCTGTACAAATTATCTTAAAATATCCCATACTCATCTCCAGAGTCTGAGTGTGTTCCTAAGCCTTGTTTGCAGGTTCTGTGGATATAACTTCATTTCCTATTCTCTCTGGATCACAAACACTTTATAAAACAAAATAATTGCTATAAATGATGTCTAGGACGTGTTCTTTTGACTGCCAGGCAGATCATATAACTGTATTCACCAACAATCTTTCTTACTCTTTCTATAGTTCCTTTTCCTATAATAGTAAAGAATTCCCAAACATTAGGGTTAGATAGACCTGGATTTGCATCCAATCTGTACTATTTAATGGAAGTTTGTCTGTGGGAAACTTGTTACTAAATTCCTCCAAGCCCCATCTCTCTCAACTGTAAAACAAGTATAATCACATTGACATAGTAAAGCTTGGCCTGTAATAGATTCTCAATGCATGGCAACTTCCTTCACCTGATAGCTTCTTTCCATCTATGTATATATATGCCATATATCAAGGCCTGGCTTTAATTTCATCTCCATCTTGAAGTCTTCTCTGGTGAATTCTACCCATTTTTTTTTTTTTAACCACTTCTCTGTTTGCTTTTGCACTTATTTTCCTGTGCTCTACAAGTCATCCTTTATTATAATTGACATATGAGCTAACACTCATAATCAAATCTTGTTTAGCCATTCTTTTGTTGATTTCGATTGGCCAGCTAGTATGCATATTGAGGGTAAGAAGGCCTTTTCTCCTGCATTTCCTATAGAGCTGGGCACACAGTAGTTAGTCAATACATAGTTCTTTATTTGATTGTCAGTTTGTTTATCCTTGCTATAAACCAGCATGAGAAGAGGGGAGCAACTCAATATAACAATTACTTAATTATTTTCCATTAGATGCTGCATCGTGGAGAAATAGGGAACCCTTCAATTGAGGATAAAGTTGTGATGCAGAAAAAAAATGAGTGCAAAATAACTACTGCCCTGTAATTTGAGAAATAGAAACACAAGGCATCCAAAAAATGGGAAAAAATACATCTGCTTCGGAAAATTACAAAAAATGAATGATACTGTTTCTATTACAATGGACACTGTCGATTGCATTTTATCCATCTTGAGTTCAACTGCTTTATCATCAAATACAACTGAAAAATTGCACCAGACTTATTTGGAAATGGAAGGCTGGGCCTCATTCTTGTATGCATTAGTAGGACATGCCTTCTATATCATTTGGAATCCAGGTACTTACTTTGATGGGGCCCCTTATGACATGGACTTCTCTTCACACAACATATTTCTTTAGAAGTAAATCTCTTAATGCAAATATATTTGTATTTAAGTTTGGATGTGCATATGTTTTAATTTTTAAAAAGCTAACAGATGTGTAGAATGGAAAAGTGAAGAGTACGCTTTAAAAAAATCATCTGTGATCATTCTGGTGCCCATGCAGAGGTGTTTAACATTCCTCCCTCTGCACATCTCTCTGACCCAACACGACTCTCTGAGCATTTGCTCCCTTATCTCTCCCATCAGCCTCTGTTCAGTTACCTTTCAGTATCGTTCACACTACACATAGTCTTTTACCAAGGAACATAAATCTTTTTCCTGTCTCAACAAAAAAGTGCTTGGTGTAATCATGCACCACCAGCACCAGCCATATTTTGCTGATCCTTTCTTTTTTTCTTTTTTTTTTTAATTTTAAACTACTAAGGATTAAATTAGTTTTGCCATATTGTTCCCACGAATAATTTTTCTCTCCCCTTTGAAGATAAACTATACCTTCTTCCTTTTCTTTATTGAGTTAGAGATAAAAGAATTTGAAAAGATTTGTAATTAAACTTATTACACACTTCAATAAACTAATCTATCATGAATCACTCTTTAACAAATTTGACATCTGTAATAAAACTTTGCTTTTACATACTTCTTTATGTCAGCCCAGACCTTTTAATATTCTTAATGAGGCAGCCAAAATAACGATAGACTCTTTGTCAGGACAATTAGCAAAAATGCCCTGAATAATTGGAAAACATCTACAGTTTAAACTTCACTGTGGCCCATTTTGTCTTAGCATTTTGATCTTTCTTGTTTTGCGGGAGGAGGACTAAGCCAGTAGGTTCCTCTTTTCTTGATCCTAATGTGAAATTCTGTTTTTGCATATCTAAATACATATCTGAGTCAACCCCTTAGAAACTTTGCCCACATCTTTATCTCCTTCCCCATTCACTAGCTTCCCCACTCTGTCAAGTTAAAAAGAATTATGAGTGTCAGCCAAGAGAATGCTGGGCTGCGGAAGTGTGTGATTTGAAGATGTTGATGATAAGCACGGAGAATTACAACTACCCTCTTTAACTAGAATGCCATGTGTTTTCCTCACCACCTACAAAATCCCACTGGCAACTTAAGAGGCATAGTGTTTTGTTTGGGTCTGTATCTTACTTTTCAATATGTTGTAATAGAGCAAGCATGTTCAATATATGAGGAAATTAATTTAAAAAACATTTAGCTCATGTACTTTGGAAATAAATCAGTTCAATTCAGAAATATAACAGTTCTAAAATCCCACTCTCTAAGACAAAAGAGGACTAATTTAAAGTCTGAATAACAAAGGTTATTAACAGATGTGTTGCCTAAAATGCCGATGAGATTAATTTCTTCAACAACTTTCAGGATACTTGACAGCCTTTGGACAAATAAATATAAGAGCTACTTTACATAATAGGTAGTTAATATATAGAATGCAGTACCTAAAGTAAAAGAAAAATAGCTTTATAATGGGTTTAATTATATTCACTAATTTGAAGTTGATTCTGTAGAGGACCACTACACCATCCTATAAAAATACTCCCCTACCCTAGTTTTATAGTGAGAAAGAAGGTACTGAACTAAATTGACAGTGGTTAAGTATTGTGGTTTATTTATCCTGTTATTTTCGGTTAGTTATTAAAAGACTTGCTAATAATTCTTGCCTCATTTATTGTGTCTTTATGGAATGTTTCTAGAGTACAAATGGGTGTTTAATTCTTCATAATAATCTTTGAATTTATAAACAAAACATTTTAAAGATGAATGTAAAATTAAGGTGGCTTTAAACTCTATAATAGCTGTAAGGCATCGATGTCTACAATCAAAGTCAGTCCAGGTGCCATTTACAGTTAGGGTTCATCAGTTAGCACAGGTTTACTCAAATTTTCTTTTCTTCTTGCTTTGAAGTATAATGAAAATGGTCAAGAGCTATGCCTCAAACACATTGTTAGATACTTAGGGACATAGCAAATTGGTAGAAAATAAAATTTCTCCCCACAAGAATTCCAATCTGTTTACAGAGAAGGCCCAAAGCATAGTGGATTATGATCTAGCTACAAATGGCACATCCAAACAGAATTAGGAGGACGAACAATGATTTGGCGTGAAGTAGTTTAAAAAGAAATTCTGGAGAAGGAAGAATGTGAGGACCAGGTCGAGGAGGAAGAGTAGGGAGGAAACATTGCAAGGCAGGGCAGAAGAGAGCAGAGCAAAGTGGCATGCACACGGTATAAGGAAAACGTGTAGGCATGGATTGTCATGAATCCTGGAATGATTGAAAGAACTCTGGACTGAAATCGGAAGAGGTAAGTTTGAAATATTGCCTCTGATATTCTGCTTGTCCATCTATAAAATGGGAATGTTTATACCTACTTTGAATGTGTTAGAGAAGAGTTTATGGCTGAAAAATATACTTGTGAAAGTGCCTTATAAGTTGTAAATCTGAGTTTTATTGTTGTGTTCATTGTTATACGTACGATGTTTGTGGAAGCAGGGTTGGAGAGAAGTGGAACAGGAGCCCTAAGAAAGCCATTGCCAGTGGAGAGGAATTTAGACTTGCTTCAGGCGATAGAACTAGCCACAGGAAAAATTATGATGTTCAATTAAATTCCAGTAATATTTACTGATATTGTAATATGTGGTAGTGGTAGAGATTCAATGTGAAGAAGACAGATGTGGGCCCTGCCCGCCCTGAACTTATGATCTTATGATATTTTCCCCAGAACCCTGTCCTTGTGCCAAACCTACAGAACCTTAACCATGACCACAATATTACCCGCCTCAAAAGTGTTGTCTTAACGCATAACCTCTTGAAGCTTTAAGCATATTGGAAAAAAATTACTAAATGTTACATAACATAAAAATGCCAGGTGCTTGGGGAATAATACTAAGCTTTTTACTGAGGAAGTAACACAACACAAATAGTATTTGAGAAATATTAGTTTGTTGGGAGTGTGAAGAGCATATTATTCATAAGTATAGCAAAGAAATTTACTGCTTCCTGAACATCTGAGTACTTTTCATATATCCCAGGGTCTTTTCCAATCAGCAGCCCCATATTACTAACTCTGGATAATGGGCTGTGAACAGGTGTATTTCATTTTCAGACAACAGTTTTAAGAGTTCATGCTTGGCCATCTAGGCTCTTCTTCCCTGGTATGGCAGCCCAGGAGGTTTCCAGTTGTGGTGGCAGAGACTCAACATGGAAACATCTTGTGTCTCTGAATTACTTAACACAGGGAGCTGCTCTGAAGATACTCTTGGAACTGCAGCAGACTCTGTGAGCATGAAATTATCCTCTCTCGCCTTAAACTGAGTCCTATCCTGACTCTTCCCAAGAAGTAGGCTGCTGACAATAGGATCTGCTAAATGACAGGAATATTATTTTGGGGATGAGATGATACAGCTTTAGAGTTGGGGAATGCCTTGAATGCTCTGCTTGCAGTTCCCAGCCCTTGCATGTCACTTTCTTCAACCTCTCACCTGTTAAAAGAAGGCTGCAAGTTGAAAACAAATAAAACAGATTTTTTTTGTCAGTCTTTTCAAGATTATATACAAAAAATAAAAACAAAGACAGCAAATAAACTGAGAATCAAATCTCAAGGATGGTAGTTTGGTGCATAAAGTTATGTTCACTAAGGGAAGACATAAATGTTGGATTATAATATCTGCACTGGAATGTTCCACTGCAGCTTTCTCGTGTCCAGGTTCTCTTTTGATGACTGAATGTGCCAGAAATGATTCTGACATCTACTGCTATGTTATGTGGGCTTTGTTTACTGTATGAGCAATTTCTCAATGAAGAGAAGCATTTCAATTATTCCCAGTAGCCGTGTGCCTATTGACACCTTGATGCTGTATAGGAAAGAGTGAGTGAGCTTTAGCCTCTGGAGCTAAGCACATTTTATCAAGAAACAGTTTCAGCAATTGACTCTCATCTGGTCATGTTACTTATATCTTGTTATCTCTCAAGGGCCCTGTAATTAAAGCAGGTGTGTGTCCTCTTAAATTACAGATGTGGCAACTGTAGACATTGTAGTGAGTTTTAACGGGAGACCCTAATGACCTGCAGATTCAGTAATTACAATGAAGCAACTGGTGTGAGTGTTTGGCCAGGGAGAGTGTCAGAATGGGCAAATATATTCCAAAGTGATGGGCTTACAGGATGTAACCTAACAGAACCAGGAGAGTTTTCAAACAAAATCACAAAGATCCCTCCCCACCTCCCTCCCTCGCTCCCTCCCTGCCTGCCTTCCTTCCTTCCTTCCTTCCTGCCTCCCTTCCTTATTTCCTCCCTCCTTCTCTCTCCTCTCTCCCTCCCTCTTTAAAAATAGACTAAAGCAGAATTTGAATTTAGATGTTTTCACAATATTCAATGTAACAAGTAAGAGACCTTCTTGCTATTTTAATAACTAATATTTTAATAATCAAGTGACCCAAAATTGTTTTGATGGCAGTTTGGGGGCTACTTTTTATGTCTTAATTGGGTAAGGTCATGTTCCACAATTCTTGAAGGTTGTGGAAAGGTAAAGACAATTGAGGAGGAAGGAAGAAACTGTTGAGGTGAGTGAAAGGAAGGTAAGAAGGAATATGTGACAAACAGGACCCAAAAGGAAGAACCAGAGGAGGAGTGATGGTATTTATCTTGAGGCAAATGGAGAAGGGGACAATAAAGACCTTCCTCTAAATACATATGTTTTGCAGAGGTAATTCCACCTAAAGAATATGCAGCACTGTGGCTATGTTCAGTGTTCTTATATTTACTTTTTAAGAGGAACATAAAACAACCTTCTCAAGTTATTCTAGAGCAAGAAATATGTAGTAGATATTACTAGTTTCCTCGGTCCCCTTATTTATAGAAAGCAATCCTTGTGCATTTGGACGGCTTCTGACCTCAAGCTCCTTTCAGCTTCTCTACTTCAGGGAATTCTTTTAGACCACTGGTCCCCATCCCCCAGGCCATGGACACAGACCAGTACCAGTTCATGACCTGTGAGGAGCCAGGCTGCACAGCAGGAGATGAGCAGAGGGCCAGTGAGCATTAATACATGAGCTCCTCCTGTCAGATCAGCAGGAGCATTTGATTCTTGTAGGAGCAGGGACCCTCTTGTGAACAGTGTGTGCGAGGGATCTAGGTTGTGCACTCCTTATGATAATCTAATTTCTGATGATCCGAGGTGGAACAGTTTCATCCTGAAGCCATTCCCCCCACACCCCTTTCCATTTTCATGGAAAAAAATGTTTTCCATGAAAATGGTCCCTGGTGCCAAAAAGGTTGGGGACCCCTGTCTTATGCCTTAGCTTTTTTAGCCCCAGTTAGATGCAGCCTTGATGTATGGAGCAGAAGTTCTCAGGGTTGGGGCAACTATCAATTATGGGCTGTGACAGAGGCTGAATATCCCAGCCTTCTGTCTTGCTGTGGTTCCAATAAAGTTCATTTCTACTTGGCTCCTGAGGGACTCCAGTGGGAATAAGCCTCAGATGTCCACAGTGGTAATCAGCTCAAAACTCATCCTGACTAGCTTTGCTTCCTTTCTGAACTCTCTCTGCTCCTTCACTTTGGCTTCCTGGGATTCTATCCAAATAACCTCAGTTCACCAAACCTTTGTTTCAGTTTTGGCTTTGGGGGAATCCAAATTAAGATACACTGTTTTCCTCATAAAATGTTTTTCAAATTCAACTCTCCTGTACATTTTATCTTTTTTTTTTTTCTTTTTTGAGACAGAGTTTCTCTCTTCTTGCCCAGGCTGGAATGGCACAGTCTTGGCTCACTGCAACCTTTGCCTCCTGGGTTCAAATGATTCTCCTGTCTCAGCCTCCCAAGTAGCTGGGATTACAGGCGCCTGCCAACACACCTGGCTAATTTTTGTATTTTTAGTAGATACAGGGTTTCACCATATTGGCCAGGCTGGTCTCAAACTCCTGACCTCAGGTGATCCATCCACCTCAGCCTCCCAAAGTGCTGGGATTACCAGTGTGAGCCACTGCGCCCAGCCCATTTTATCTAATTTCAAAAATATTTTTGGAATGAGTTGGATTGAAATATACAAGACACAGAGAACCTTAGAGGATGGAAATCAGAATGATGAGACAAACTCTTCCCCTTCCTACACCTTTTTTTTTTAAATTTTTAAATTTTTATTTATTTTTTATCAGGCAGGCTAGATACTCACTGGTACTTTCAGGGTTATTATCAGACGTGCTAACTGGTTAGCATGTACACAGTTTATTATAACATTACAGGGGAAAATGTGTTATTTTTATTTCTTTTTCCTGAGCCCCCACAACTATTGAGAACTGTTTAACCTCTAAGTTATTAAGGATTTTTTTTTTTTTTTTTCTTTAGAGATGACAATGCCTGATGATTTCTGTGTCCTTAGGGCAAGGGTAAATCTTGGTGTGCAGCCTGAACCAAACAGATAAATATAATTATTATTTCTGTATATTTGATGATGAAAGGGTTTCAGGCTCCACAGACTGATCTTTCTGTCGCCAACTGTGTATTGCCGAAATTTTGATTAAAGGCTCACTGAAGTAGTTTATCAGTATTTGTTTGGTTTCAGGAAGTAAAATATGTGAGCTCAATATGAATGACAGACTACATCCATCGAGAGCATTTGTTTCTTCAGTCTGGGAAACTCAAAATCCTTGCTGTAGATAATGTATGAGGAAGATATTTTCTTTTCCCAGATTTGCATAGAGCTCAATAGTCCCCTGATTCCAGACATATTATGTTCTGTAGTAGCTTTCCTTGCCTCCATCTTCCTCCTGCAAATGTGAATCTGCTAGAATACAGACATCATTTAAAAAATAATTTAAACCCTTCAAATCCTCCTGTCTGGAAAATGTGCGTACAATTTGTAAGAGAGAAGCCCAAAGTGCTGCTGAAGAAAGCCAAAATATTTTGCTGACTTTTTGAAGAGATTTCTAGGCAAGGGAAAAAATACTGATCTTGATAAAAGGAGAAAGAAAGAGTGAAAAAGCAGGTTCTGTTTTTTAAGTTATTCCATAGAATATAGACAATTATTTTGCATTTTAAGGAATTACTTTAAAGATACTAAAATGGGTGAGAAGGAGAAAGACATTACAATAGCCCTTCATTTTTTTGAGTCAAAGAAACTAAAGTTAGGGGCAATATAATAAATTTGATGTTTTCTCTGTATGTCTGAGAGAAAGACACAAAAGAGAAGGTGGGAGGGTGAAGAAAGGAAGGACAAGGGGAGAGAGGAAGAGAAAGAGAAAGGCGAGAACACACACATAAGCACACACACAGACAACTTGGTGGGGGAGAAAACAAAAACAAGCAAACAAAACCATGATACAGGCACTTCCAGATCTCACTTGGTGATTGTAGAGTGGTGACTTTAGGCTTAGTACATACTCCCCAACCCCTAAATTGGAAACATTAATAAGTACAAATAAACTTTTGATAAGTCTCAGCTAGTTACATCTGTGTATGAAATTTGAGGTATTTATCCTAATCAATCCTTTTAACATTGAGAATTTTGAGTCTTTACATTTTATCATTGTTGTCATGAACCCGAGCCTTCGTCATTCTGTATGTACATACCATGCGCACAAGTGATTACAAAACGAAACACAAACATCAAAGAAGGATGCCTTGATTTCTTTCTGTGGAACAAAATGGTAAGAGGCAAAGATATTCACCATCTATTGTAACTTTGGTGGTTTTCTAAATTGCCTGCAATATGGCAGCTTCTTTGTTCAGACCTTTTAAAATGACACAAACAGACAACATGCAGAGCATTCAGAGTGAAGCCTGACATTGTCTTTTCAGCTGATGGGACTTGGGGATAAGAAAATAAATAATATAAAAACAACCTGCACAATGTGAATTAGAAAGAAAATACCTGTCTCTACCTTTTAGATTTTTGGGCTTTTCTGTATCTGTAACATAATCTTTCTATTTTGAAAGGATGGCTATGTCCTTTTTTATTCTTTTATTTTCTTTTTCTCATTTTTTAAAAAAACAACCCACAGTCCCGTCTACATGCGGGATAAGTAACTAAACAGTGAGGTATGTGAATGGTGCTGTAGTTATTTTGAAAAGGTGTGTTACTTGGCAAAATAGTCTGCAATGATTTGAGCCTATTGTATATATCTGTGTTTGGACACTTCTTTAAGAGTGAGCTTTTGATCTGATGAACCATAATAACTTCTGTAGCAAATCCCTGTCAGATGCTGAATTATTGGGCTTCCACTACAGTTATGGTTTATTGGGTAAATAATAGTATGACTATACCAAGCCAAAAGTTATGGATGGCCCAACGTCCATGTTAGCTGCCTACAAATCTTCCCATGATTTTATTGAAAACAATTACCAGAGTGTATAAGCTCATGGGGGAGACAGGGATTCCCTTTGGATGATTATATGGCTGTGCCGGCTATTCTTTTCAAGGCCTTTTGTTCTTCATTTTTTTTATTAGAATATGACAACAGCTCTAAGAGACCAGTGTTGCAAGTTTGTCTGGCCAACAACAACAAAAAAACCTGAATTTTATTGCATCACTAAATGACTCACCCAGGGCCTTGGAGCTTTCAAGATGGAGAGCTTGGCTATGCCTTCTGGGCAGCTGCTTTCTTCCCCACAGACCCTTTATGGCAGACGTAGAGTGAAGAGATTTAAGCTCAGACACCTTGAAGAAAAAGGAGTCTAATATGGTGTTCCAATGTCAGTAATGTTCAAGTTTGCTCACATTTTGAGACCAGAAAAAGAAAAACCATTTTAAGATATTAATTAGAAGAGGGTGGTAGTGTTGAAAGGAAGAATTAATAGTTTTGTTTAAGAGCTGAAGTTTTGGCTTCACAGAGGTACTTGACAAAGGTCTCCATTGCAGCCACAGGTATAGAACTAGATACTGGCTCAATAATGTCACCACAAGTGTTTTTCAGGCCACATTTATATATTTCTTGAAATAAACTTCTTAAAAATCAGGCCGTGCACAGTGTCTCACACCTGTAATCCCAGCACTTTGGGAGGCTGAGGTGGGAGGATCACTTGAGGTCAGGAGTTCAAGACCAGCCTGGCCAACATGGTGAAAGTCTGTTTCTACTAAAAATACAAAAATTAGCCAGGTGTGGTGGCAGGCACCTGTAATCCCAGCTACTCGGGAGGCTGAGGCAGGAGAATCGCTTGAACCCAGGAGGTGGAGCTAAGATCGCGCTATTACACTTCAGCCTGGGTGACAGAGTGAGACTCTGTCTCAAAAAACAAACAAACAAACAAAACAAAAGAAACAAACAGACCAAAAAAAAACAGATTTTCATAACTGAGTTTGTTCTGGGTACAATACTCCGGACTTTCCAGATGTCCGTGTTATCAGAGTGAATAAATTAAGAATTTCCAACATTTTCTCCTATTAAAAACAAAAAGACTACACTTTATTTCTTTTTTTGCCTTTTTATTCTTGCTGAAAAATTATATGCCAAATATTTTTTGTGCTCTTGGAAGTTAAATGCTCATTGATATACTTCCATGTACAAAGGATTCAACTTGGCATTGCTGGGCAAATAACATAAATAAGATATCCCCACTATATTAGTTTTTTATTGCCGTTTAACAAATTACCTCAAACTTAGCAGCTTAAAGTGACACCCATTTGTTAGCTCACAATCCTGTAGGTCAGAAGTCCAACAAAATGTGACTGGGTTCTTTCTCTACTCAGGGTTTCACAAGGGTAAAATCCAGGCATCAGTTATGCTATGTTCTAGTCTGGAGGCTTTGGGAAAGAATTCATTTCCAAGGTCATTCTTGGCTGAATTCAGTTCCTTTTATTTGCAGCACTGAAGTTCCTGTTTTCCAGCTGGGTTTCCTCTCAGAGGCTTTTCACAGTTCCTAGAAGCTGCCTGCATGCCTTGTCCTGTGGTCTCTTCTATCTTCAAGTTGGCAGTGGAGAACTTCGCATGCATTAACTCCCCTGTGTACTTTGAGACTCTGGCTTCCCTTTCTGCTTGGATAAATATTTCTGCTTTTAAAAGGCTCATGTAATTAAGTCAGACCCACCCAATGATTCATCTTCCTATCTAAATGTAAGCTGATTTAGGACCTTAATTTCATTTGCAAAGACTTTTCACAGCAGTACTTAGGTTATGCTTGATTGACTAACTTGGAGAATTGTGTGTACACCAAGGGCAAGGAATGGTGGAGGTCCGTCTTATAATTTTGCCTACTACACCTGCCCTAAGGGAACTTAACATCCTTTAAGATGGATAAAACAAGGATATAAAGAGATAAGATGCAAGTGGTATTACAGGCGCCATAGGATAAAGATGCACCAGATATTATAAGAGTTCCAAAAAAGGATAAACCACTTTTGTACAGGGAAGTCTGCAGCGGTTTCTTGAAAAGGACCTGGAAGGGTGGACAATATTTTTGTTCATGAAGATAAGGATAAGATACCCCAGTCAAAGATAGTACCACAAACAATGGCACAGAAATGACAAAGTGAAGACCATTTGGGAAAGGGTTGGTAGCACTGTGTAGATAGAGCATGAAAAATGTACGGAGAGGTGAGAATGGGATGACAAATATAACTTCTATTTGGGAAGGGCTTTGAATGCCAGGCAGATTAATTTGTCTCTAAGTCAGTGGGAATGGGTTATTAGTGAAGGTTATTGAACATTGGGGAGACCTGATGGGAGTTATACTTTATAAAGATTGGTAGTAGAATAGAAGCAGTTTGGAGTGGGTTGGGATCTTCCAGGGAGGCTCTTTAGCAATAGCCTAGAAAGTAATGAGAAAGGCCGGGCGCAGTGGCTCACGCCTGTAATCCCAGTACTTTGGGAGACTGAGACAGGTGGATCACCTGAAGTCAGGAGATTGAGACCAGCCTGGCTAATATGGGGAAACTCTGCGTCTACTAAAAATACAAAAATTAACCATGTATGGTGGCACGTGCCTGTAATCCCAGCTACTCAGGAGGCTGAGGCAGGAGAATCCCTCGAACCCCAGGAGGTGGAGGTTGCAGTGAGCCGAGATCACACCATTGCATTCCAGCCTGGGCAACAGAGCAAAACTCCGTCTCAAAAAAATAAATAAATAAATAAAAAAGAAAAAAGAAAAAAAAAAGTAATGAAAAACTCAACTTAGGGAAAGTGAAAATAGAAAAAAGAGGATAGATGCATTGTGATGATACAGTTTGTAAATTCAAAAACAGATTGGATACATGGAGAGAGAAAAATGAGAAGTTGACTTCACTTGGAGCCTGCTCTCATAAGCAGAAATAGGGACACTGGAAAGATTTGTTTTGGAAAAAAATATGGCGATATAGGTTGTACATAGTTTAATTTAGGTGGAATCATTGTTGAAAGTATTCTTGGTTCTCAGCATCAAAATAAGGCTGTCAGGAAGGAGAGAGCCACGGCCATATTGGACAAAGGGGTAGTCAAACTCACAGGGATCTAAGGCTGCCAGGAGTGGGCCAAATATGGAATTAAAATGAATCCAGTCATGGCAGTAGAAATGTGTTAAATGCCTGGCAGGGGAGATGCTTGGAGTCTCAGGCAATCATTGTGGAGGAGTCGGAGGCCATAGACACAGGAAATATGGTGTAGTCTCTCAGGGGGAAGGAATTAGTAAGAACTAGCTCAGGGACAAGGGACCCAGCTACCTCCTGAAAAACTGATGCACTATTCAGAAGTCATTCATACAAGTTGTCCAGACATATAGGTGACGTGATTTAGGGGAGGTCTTAGGTCTGCCAATCCACAGTTTCCATGGGCTCACAGTAAACACACGGGAAGTAGAACTAATGTTGACCTCATGGTCTAGAATGGATGTGTCAATGTAGCAATATACATCAGCCACCTTGGAAACACATGACACTGTCTATAAGGTGAGGGTGTTCCTATCATATTTACAATTGAAAGAGGATATACAAGGCTCAGACTATAATTTAATATACTGATTTTCAAAGGATGGTTAATCAAAATTTTCTTGCATGCAGGTAGAAATGTAGTTCTGTCCCTCAAAAAAGTGAATGAGATTCTGTGTTCCATAGAATTTTGAGGGAAAGGAGGAATGAAATTTTAGCTGTATGATAAGAATAGCGAGCAAATTGTTATAATTAGTCTCATTGAATTTTTAGCAGAGAAAGAAAAAGAGATGGGTTCATGACAGGGCAGGCTTGCTGGTTTTAAAGAATCTAGTGGACCCTCTTGTTTTTAGTTGGAGGAGAAAGAGCCAGCAAAACTACTGCAGAGGAGGGTGGAGGGGCTATCAGATGGTATGAAGTTCTAGAGGAGACAGAGACAAAAGGATGAGATTGGGAGAAGGGATGAAGAAGTTAGTGTGATTCTCCTCTCTAGTATGAGTAAAGGCTTAGATTCTTCCTAAAATATGTAGAACACATCATACTCAATCAGCAATGTCCAAAATGTCCATACAAAAATGTTTAATATCTCCTTCATAAAATCTCCTTTTGAAAATACTTACATGTTAGTACATATTTGTACTTAATATTCGGACTTAGATATCCAAACTTTCCCTTGAAGTCTTTTACGGGCCTTGTCTTTGGGAGGCTGGACAGAGGATGGGACTGTCCTTGGAATTCCAGTTTATAGCTTCTTGGTTACCCCATGGAGTGGAGTAAGGCAGTGGGTTCCAACACCAAGCCAGGTAGATCAGAATGCTAAGTAGCCAGTGCTAGCAATTTGAAGGCAAGAGGACAAGATGAGGCAGCAGCTGGAAGACAAAGTAGAGGATCAGCTGCCCAAAACTGAAGAACTGACCTAGTGAGGAGGAGAGGATGAACCATGGTAAACTGCCAGGGAAATCCCAGGGAAGTGATGACATAAGGCATGGCTAAAAGGTTGGATTTGTTTAAAACAATTGTGCTTCAATTTAGTTCATGAAATTTGGTTTCTTTCCTAGTACTGCATCAAAGATGTTTCTACAGAGTCACAGAAAGTCTTAAATTGGCAGACTCCTTTTTAACATTCTCCAAGGCCTTTCATGCCCTATTCTCTCTTCCTGTTTTTTTTTTTTTTTTATGGGCATCTTTGTGTATTCACCCAAAAACAACTCTTGTACTTCTTAGTTTTCTTTTTCTTTTGTTTCACATGGCCTCCATTTCTGCTGGAAATTTACTCCTAGTACCATCTTCTAAAACACTTCTTTATGCCAGGAGTTTCTGAACTCCCACTTGTTCCATGCAGATATATTGGCAGAATTATGGAACCTTCTTCCAATTACCTTTCTCATCTAAATAAAAGACCATGACATTCCTTCCACCCTTCAACCTCCAATAGTCACTTCACCTTTTGTGATACATTAGGTTAAGAGCCTTTGTGAATATAACTTAAAAAAAAATATGTAACGATCCAGTGTGGTGGCTCATGCCTGTAATCCCAGCACTTTGGGATGTCAAGGTGGGCAGATCACTTGAGGCCAGGAGTTCAAGACCTGGTCAATATGGTGAAACCCTATCTCTACTAAAAATACAAAAGTTAGCTGGATGTGCTGGCAGGCACCTGTAATGCCAGCTGCTCTGGAGGCTGAGGCAGGATAATCCCTTGAACCCAGGAGGCGGAAGTTGCAGTGAGGCGGGATGCATCACTGCACTCCAGCCTGGGTGACAGAGTGAGACTCCATTTCAAAAAAAAAAAAAAGTCCCAATCCTATCCTATCATAATCAAAAGATTTAAATTATAAATTTAGAATTTGTAATTTTGAATTTTAAGTCCTTGGAGTGTATTTAAATCTCTTGATCCCAGGTGAATGCAGTACAATGTATTTTGTCAATTTTATTTTACATATTTTTCTTGAATGCTCACTATTTTCCTAGGGTGGTAGTATGTTAGTGGTGGTGGTGATGTTTATATGTGTGTGTGTGTGTGTGTGTGTGTAGAAGATAGACATCTAAGTAGAGGAAATAATGTTTGCAAAAGCAGAGGCATTCCTGGAGAAATTGCAGTGGGTAAACTGTGGCGGGAGCACAAAATGCATGAACATATGAGAGCATGGTGGTAAGGACAATTAATCCAGCCACGTTTGTTGAAAAGGAGCTAAGATGTTATTCTGAGGTATTTGGAGTGTATTCCAAAGGCCATGGGGGAGCCACAGGTTTTCAATCATGTGATCTCCATGAAGAAAAGATCTAAACCTTTCTTAGAAACATCCCACAGTGTCTGAGACTTCAGAACTAGATGGTGAAAGTTTTTGCTAAAATAAATTATACTTAATTCATGTGAAGTAAATGTAATGCAGGGCCAATATTGTGACTATACTGTAGTAGGGAGAGGTAAGAATCTGGGGCAACCTGTGGACCACTGATACATTCAGATAAAAGATGGTAGAGATCATAGGGTTATGGATGACTTTTATTTTTGTCTTCATACTTCTGATCATTTTGCAGTATATTAAATGAATATGAATTACATTTATCGTTAAAGAAACTCATAGACCTTATTATACACGGAAATAGAAATGACTATCAGGCCTTTGGTGTGCTTTTTAGAGAGTGCAGGATAGAGTTGAGGGGCATTTTTGAAAATACTGGACTTGGATAAAGGAAGGATCTCTTGCTGCCACGTGTGTATGTTTCATGTGCCTTAGATTTATTGACTTGGATTTTGATTGCTGTGTTCTGGTAAGGCCATAAGGTAATCCCAGGCCTCTGTAGGTGTTAGGGCTGGGGCAATGTATTAGTCCATCTTCATGTTGCTGATAAGACATACCTGAGATTGGAGAATTTACAAAAGAAAGAGGTTTAGTGGACTTACATGACAGTTCCATGTGACTGGGGAGGCCTCACAATCATGGTGTAAGGCCAGGAGGAGCAAGTCACGTCTTACATGGGTGGCAGCAGGCAAAGAGAGAGCTTGTGCAGGGAAAATCCCATTTTTAAGCCATCAGATCTCATGAGACTTATTCACTATCATGAGAATAGCACAGGAAAGACCAGCCTCCATGACTCAATTACCTCCCACTGGGTCCCTCCCACAACACATGGGAATTGTGGGACATACAATACAAGATGAGATTTGAGTGTGGATACAGCCAAACCATATCAGGCAGTCTCCCTAATAGACATTTGGGACATTGAGGTTTTCGTGAAGGGAAATGACATTTGTTCGAAAAGTCCAAAATAGACTGTAAGAAGACTATTCTTAGCTCTGACCTCATTGTTTCAGGCCAGCCTTTTACAGGAGACAATGATGCAGGAACCTTGAGATACATCCTTCAGGGACAGGGGAAACCATCTACCAAGGGCAGCAAGTTGGAAACTAGACCAGGACCATTCACCCACAGAGGGCTATAAGCTAAAGATAACGGAACTGTATTTCACACATTAGACTATCTAGTTGCTTGTTGTTGTCTGTATTTACTTCCTTTCTGTTATCCCTGTTTAGTGAAGTCTTGTTCTCTATTTTATCTGAGCTAGGCTTTGGGGGAACTGAAAAAAATAGTTGTATTTCCACACTTGGGCTAAAACATGAAATGGGGCCACTCTGCTTGGCTGTGGTAACAGAACTTTGTATGAGCTCATGACAGAGAGGTGAATCTTAGGGTATAGATGGGAGGTTGTGAGTTCCAAATATCCCTCCCTAGTAGTGATTCTCTCTGTTACTGTGAAGGATTAGGATCTGACCTTTTCCAAGGTATCTGCGTATATAAGTTAGTGCCTGTCTGAGGAGAAAAAGGGGAAAGAGCAGAATTAAGTAAGACTTGATGTTTCTGTTTTCTTAATTAAAGAGATCATGGTGCCATGAACTGAGACAAGGCACTCATGAAGGTCAAGTTTTATGGAGGAAGGACTTTGGACATGCTAAAGATGAAGTATCTTTGTCCAGGTGCAGTTGTCCAGGAAGCAGTGGGACCTGGCTTAATATGGAGAAAGACATAGGATTAGGAACTAGAATTCAAGAAGTCACATCTCAGTAGGGGTGAGAATACCAGTCATACTACCACATGGCATTGCCATATGAACAAAATCAATTACCACAACACTATGGATAGATTCTGGCACTTATGTCCAGTGTTGGATAATAAATGTAAAGGTACTTATGTCCAGAATTGGATAATATGTTACTATTATTAAAAATAATAACCAGCAGCTCTGTGTATTCTGCTGTTACCTTCACATTTCTACCATGTATTATTATTCTTTCTCTTCTTAGAAGCACTTTTAATTATGTTATTGTTAGACCTAAAGTGAAGATTTGTTTGGAGAACTCCATTGTCCCTGAGTAAGGAACTTTTTAGTTTCTGGAGAGAGTTGCACTTAGGATGTAATAACTAAAGCTTAAATATAGCGTGATCTCAAATCTGTCAAATATCTGCATCAGTCTTTTAAATTTTTTTTACTTCTTAAAGCCTGGTAACTTTTGGTTTGATTTGAGGACTGAGAAAGCGACTCACATTTGAAATTGGAGGAAGGTAATAATTTCCTTTGAAACACCACAAAATCACTGCATGTTACTAATACTATAAGGCTTCTTTCCCATTCAGTTTATCTGGAGAAAAACTGATTTGCATATGTTTGCATCTATTTGCATGTTCAATTCAAGTGACTCCCAAATCTAAGTATATAAGATGAAACATATTAACTCCTTGTTTTAACCTGCTGTGATTCTTGTCTAATGCTGTGTGGTGAGTTTGGAAATTGTAAGTGCCTTGGAAAGTGGTGAAGAATTCAAGACGTGTGGGTGCGGCGGTGGGCATTCAGGATATCATGTTGGCCTCAGGGGCTCAGGGGCTGAGAGCTGGGAAGCCACAAGAGGCCTGGGAGAGTGTCAAAATGGGCAAATGTGTCCCCGAGCATGAGCTTACAGAACACCCCCTAATTGAGCAAGGGAAATCACAGAGGAAGGTTTTGAGAGACTGCCATCTGCAATCAGGGACTTAGAGCTACTAGAGGCGAAGCTTGTCCTTGGTCCTCTGCCCTTGACATTACCGCCCTCCTTTCAAGGATCCTCTGGCATGTCGTTAATTTTTTACAAATCTATATTGTAAAAGGATGGCTTATCTTTATATTACATGTTCACTAGACAGATTATGGAAAAGAAAATCTTCCCTGAATTTTCTTCCCCTAATATATGTGTGTATATATATTTATGTATGCATGACTGTGTGTGTGTGTGTGTATATATATATGTGTAAAATATACATGTTATATATATATATATAGAGAGAGAGAGAGAGAGTAGCATATCTGTCAAACCACAGGAAATAAAATGTTAGAGGAAATTTTAGGTTCTTTGGAAAACCAGTAAATATATTTTCCACCTGGGATTAGGCGGTCTTTGAAGCCACTACAACTAAACCATAAAGACAGTTACTTCTTTGCCTTCTTATTGGGCCAGACTGTAAGGCTGCTTTTGTCAGGGCAGTAGCCACTTGCCACATGTGCCCATTGTACACATAAAATGTGGCTGAATTCTTCTGCATTGGGGCATGCTGTAAGTATAACCTACATATTTGTTTTTGTGTGTGTGTGGAGACAAGGTCTTACAAAGCAGGGTCTCACAAGACAGGGCCTCAGCAGCCTAGGCTGGTCTCAAAACCCTGGGCTTAAGCGATTCTCCTGCCTCAGCCTCTCAAAGTGCTGGTATTATAGGTGTGAGCCACTGCACTCAGCTACACATTGATTTTTAAGGCTTCCTGTCAGAAAAATAATGTAAAATTTTTCATTAATAATTTTTTAGAATGTTGATTACATGTTGAAATGATATTTTTGATATAGTGGATTAAGTAAAATATATTATTAAAGTAATTATTTTGCTCCTTCTTACTTTTTTTTTAATATGACAACAAGAAAACTTGAAATTATTTATGTGGCTTGCATTATGGCTCATACAATATTTCTGTTGGGCAGCACTGCTCCAAGGGAAACATTTCACCAAGGAGAAATCTTGAGAAAAAACTGAGAGTCCACGCTGGGACTCTGGTGGAAAGCAGTTGCTACCCATTGCTCACACTCTAGATTATTGCTCTTTGTGATATGAATATCAGATGTCTTAAAATTATTTTAATGTGGATTTTGCTTGCTTTTCCTTTCTTTCTACCCTGTCTGTGTTTCTGCTATGATCCAAAGTAGAGATAAGGGAAAGCCAGTGTCCTCAGCTTCAGGCCTATGTAAATGGATTTTAGTTGAAACACAGTTTCTCCTGATGACTGTTAAAAACTAATTAGGTTTTGTCATTTATTCACTTGGAATTTTGTCTCATTGAAACCTTGCTACTCGGTTTAACCTACTTCTAGGTGACGAATATCTGCTGCCATGTTAGGTTATGCTTTTTTGCTTAAATTAACTCCTAAATAATATAGCATAGCAGATACAGGAGAATGGGTGGGGAAGGAAAAGTTTTCACTTTTTTTTTTTTAATACACGACTGATTTTATTATATTGCCAGAGAAATAAGTTAGATTGCTCTGGCAGTCTCAATAAATCACACATGAAGTCGTCTTTTTTTTTTCTATATTAAATTTTTATTTAAATAAAAGTGTTATGTTTGTATTTGAGCTGACAGCTAAATCTGATAATTAGAGTGCATGAAGTTGGCTTTGATTGGCATTGTAATTGGATTGTCATTGGGCTGAGAACCTATTATCTTTGGATCATGCCCCATGAAATCTGTTGAAGAAACTTTGCTGCCAGTCATTAGAGCCACCATCTTGGCTTACAAATTAGGTTTGAAAGGCTTCTTGCCACTGGGAATGTAATTTAAACCACTGCAATTGCACTCCCATTAATTAAAATTATATTAAAATTATGGTTCATTTTCTAAATTTTTTTGTATTTTATTAGACATACTTATTACTAAATGCTTAACAAATTACATAGCAGTGCTTAGTAAAATTATGTTTCATAGATAATCCATCTCTTCAGCACATGTTACTCAGCATCAGTAGAATTAGTCAGTGTTAATCATTAAAGGATATACTATTTATATTTTTCATTACAGGTTTCAGAAAGAAGTATTTCCTTTATTTCAACATAAAATGCAGGACCAGCAATGTCTACTGTACATTAAGATCAGTCCTGCCAATAAAGAAATATACAGCTTTGCTTTAAGGAGACGTCATCCATCATGGTCACAGTTCTTCCTACCTTAATTTCTTTCTTTTCTAAAACAATAGAATCCTGTAAAAGACAGAAGTCTTTTTTGTCCCCCTTTTTCTTTTTTGGATAGACGATTAAGAAAAAATTAAAAGCACACATGTACCAAAATCTATGCTGTTCTTTATTGCTATTATTGTCTGCTAAAAGCAGATCAGCACTGATTAAGACAGAAAAGGAGCTTGTGAGGACTGGAAATGAGAATGATGTGGGAGATGGTGGGTGAGGCAGGTCTCTCCCAGCTGGCAGAGAAGAGGGTGTGTATGAAGGAGTCCGCGATACATCCTCTCTTGACTCTGGTCCTTCAGTCTACCCACAGCACCTTAGATTCTACGGGCATCTGCCACTGTCTAGCATATGGATGTGAAGAGCTAAGAGGCATACTTCCTGATATACAGAACCAGGCAAAGATCCTGATATTTACTTCTCTTGTTTATTGCCCCCAACTTTTGTGATTGATGTGATTATTCAGGAATATCTCCTCATCCCTCAATTTCTTGCCTGTGGATAACTTTGGGGTGATAGTTTCGCAACTTGGATGAAAACCTTCAATGATATTTAAAAGTATAAAATAAAGTTTTCAAATTTATACGGTTTTTATTTGGATTGTACTGAATATCTGTACCTCTCCCCTGCTCTCTCAGCTACATTTTTTAATGTACCCATTTCCATTGTTGCTTCTGTTTCTAGCTTCAGCATTTTGTTTAGTTTCTAACACGAAATAGATGTTCAATAAATGTTTTGAATTGAATTGAATTGAATTGAATTGAATTGAATTTGAAGTCTAAAGATTACAGGGTTACTTGGAGCCAAATCACAGATAGGCTAAAGTATCATATATGGGTGGCAGCGTATAGCTGATAAAGTCTTTCACGGCTTGTTTTATTCACTGCCCTGTATGATGTTTTAGAGATGATTTAGGGTGAATACTGCTACCTGCTTTCCCATCCCTCTTTTCTTAATAGATCAGGACATTGCAGGTCAGAGAACTGAGAGATTTTTTTTAAAAAAGGACCACATACATCCCCAAGTGAGGGAGAATGTCTCACTTTCCTTTTTACTCACTAGGGGGAGAGGAAACTGGAAGACAATTAGTCATGGATTAAAGATCCTGTTTGGGCCCTGTGACCCTTTGAATTCCTTTCAAAGAGTATATTCTAAAGATGTAATCATATGAAGAGTTATTTAATCTCAGCCAACTTTTATTGAGCCCAAATGAGCCAGGCATAGTGTTCAGCATTTTTCATGTCTTTCCCCATTTAAGTCTCAGAATAGTTTAATGAGGTATGTTCTTACAATTACTCTCCCATGAAACAGTTGGTGAAATGAGGCATGGGAGGATTTTATATGTCCAAGTGTCCAAGTTCCATGGCTATGTAGAATTTGGATCCACATCTTATCCTAGAGCTCTTTGTCCCCACTGCTTTGCTCACTGTCCAGTCTGTGCAGTGTTGCTTCATGCAGAGACGACCAGGAAATGATCTAAATAGGGAAATTACTTAGAAAAACATCCTTGAAATTCTACAAATGATACTTTAGATATAGATGACGGATGTCAAAAGATGATAGCAATAAAATTGAAATCTATAAAATGCTGTGATCCCACTTTGTAAACATATGCCCATGGAAAAATATCTGGAGGAATTATAGCTCAATTTTTTCTTTTCTTTTTCTTTATCTGTATTTTCTATTTTAGCTACAATGAACACACCTAATTGTGTCATTTTCTTTTATAGGCTAAAGTACATTAATTGGAGAGTAGTTTAGAACTTTTGAAGCTCTCAGATAGCATCAAGGACTTGACATAAGATGTGTCCCAGCAAAGTGAATTCCACTTGGATATGGTTTGGCTGTGTCCTCACCCGAATCTCATCTTGAATTGTAGCTCCCATGATCTCCACACGTCGTAGGAGGGACTGGGTGGGAGGTAATTGAATCATGGCGTTGGGTTTTCCCCCATGCTCTTCTTGTGATAGTGAATAAGTCTCACAAGATCTAATGGTTTTGTAAAGGACAGTTCCCCTGTACATGCTCTCTTTCCTGCTGCCATGTAAGACATGCCTTTGCTCCCCTTTCCTCTTCTACCATGAACGTGAAGCTTCCCTAGCCATGTGGAACTGTGAGTTCATAAAACCTCTTTTTTAAAAAAATTTACCCAGCCTTGGGTATTTCTTCATAGCAGTGTGAAAATGGACTAATGCAGTAAATTGGTACCAGTAGATTGGGGTACTGCTGTTAAGATACCTGAAAATGTGGAGCAACTTTGGAACTGGGTAAAAGGCAGAGGTTGGAACAGTTTCGAGGGCTCAGAAGAAGATAGGAAGATGTGAGAAGGTTTGGAGCTTCCTAGTGACTTGTTGAATGGTTTTGACCAAAAAGTCCAGGATGAGGTGGTCTCAGATGGAGATAAGGAACTTATTGGGAACTGCAGCAAAGGTGATTTTTGCTATGCTTTAGCGAAGAGACTGGTGGCATTTTGCCCCTACCCTAGGTATCTGTGGAACTTTGAAATTGAGAGATGTGATTTAGGGTATCTGGCAGAAGAAATTTCTAAGCAGCAAAGCATTCAGGTGAGTCATTCAGGTGACTTGGGTGTTCTTAAAGGCATTTCATTTTAGTTTTTCACAAAAATATGGTTTGGAATTGGAACTTATGCATAACAGGGAAGCAGAGCATAAAAGTTCAGAAATCTGCAGCCTGAGGATGTGATAGAAAAGAAAAACCCATTTTCTGAGGAGAAATTCAAGCTGGCTGCAGAAATTTGCATAAATAACAAGGAGCCAAATGTTAATCCCCAAGACAATGGAAAATGTCTCCAAGGCACATCAGAGGTCTTCACGCAGCCCCTCCTATCAAAAGCCAGGAGGCCTAGGAGGAAAAAATGGTTTCATGGGTGAGACCCTGGGCCCCCCTGCTGTGTGTGGTCTCAGGACTTGGTGCCCTGCATTCTAGCCCCGACTGAAAGGGACCAATGTACACCTCAGGCTGTTGCTTCAGAGAGTGCAAGGCCCAAGCCTTGGTGGCTTACATGTGATGTTGGACCTGCGGGTGCACAGAATTGAGGTTTGGAAACTTCTGCCTAGATTTCAGAGGATGTGTGGAAATGCCTGGATATCCAGGCAGAGATGTGCTGGCAGGGTGGAGTCCTCATGGAGAACTTATGCTAGGGCAGTGCAGAAGGGAAATGTGGGGTGGGAGCCCCCACACAGAGTCCCCACTGGGCACTACCTAGTGAAGCTGTGAGAAGAGGGTTACCATCCTCCAGACCGCAGAATGGTAGACCCACTGACAGCTTGCACCTGGAAAAGCCTCAGACACTCAATGCCAGCCCGTGAGAGCAACCAGAAGGGGAGCAGCACCCTGCAAAGCCACAGAGGCGGAGCTGCCCAAGACTATGGGAACCTACCTCTTGCATCAGCATGACTTGGATGTGAGATATGGAGTCTAAGGAGATCATTTTGGAGCTTTAAGATTTGACTACCCTGCTAGATTTCAGACTAGCATGGGGCCTGTAGCTCCTTCATTTTGGCCAATTTCTCCCATTTGGAATGGGTGTATTTATCCAATGCCTGTGCCCCACTGTATCTAGGAAATAACTAACTTTCTTTTGATTTTACATGCTCATAGGTGGAAGGAACTTGCCTTGTATCAGATGAGATTTTGGACTGTGGACTTTTGAGTTAATGCTAAAATCAGTTGACTTTGGAAGAGTGTTAGAAAGGCATGACTGGTTTTGAAATGTGAGGACATGAGATTTGGGAGGGGCCAGGGGCAGAATGATATAGTTTGCCTGTGTTCTCACACAAATCTCATCTTGAGTTGTAGCTCCCATAATCTCATATCATGGGATGGTCCTGGAGGGAGGTAATTGAATCGTGGGTGCAGGTCTTTCTTGTGCTGTTCTTATGATAGTGAGTAAGTCTCATGAGATCTGATGGTTTTATAAAAGGCAGTTCCCCTGCACTTGCTCTCTTGCCTGCTGCCATGTAAGACATGTCTTTGCTTCTCTTTTGCTTTCCACCATAATTGTGAGGCCTCCCCAGCCATGTGGTCCATTAAAGCTCTTTTTCTTTATAAATTACCCAGTCTCAGGTATTTTTTCATAGTAGTAGGAAAATGGACTAATCCACCCTTCTAGTTAATTTTCTCCTTATATTGCTTCTGGGCAGCTCTCTGTTTTCCTCCTCGCATACAAGTTCTCTGGTGGGCCTTTGAGCTCAACAGGGCATCAGGGAGAAGTAGGCTTGTTGTGAGGCAAGGCTTGGACTGTCTATGGCTGTTCATGAAGTGGAACTTACATGGGATTCAAAGCTTTGTTGTTATTGTTTAGAAGGAGTACAGCCTTTGAAGAGGAAGGATGACAGCCAAATTTTGGGTAGTTTGCACAAGTATGGGCTCCAACAACTTAAGGAGCAGCAGGTATATTAGAAAGGAAGCTCAGAGAAATTAAGGAAAAGAGAAGCAAGATACCCACCTTTTGAAAAGAGAGTGGCTTACTCTCCTATTTTGGTGACTTGGGAGGGTAAACAGTATATAAAAACAAAGGACATAACTGGGAACCCAGGAGAATAGGGCTGAGATAGGATGGAGCCTTATGGTTTGGAGTCCAGCAAGGTGTGCTGTGTGTGTGTAGGCTCTTCCTTAACAGATGCTTCAAGTAGTCATGCACATCCCATGGTCAAATCTCCATGAGGAAACTGGGCATTGGTTTAAGTCTAAGCCATGGCTTATGATTTGTTCAGTGCCTCAGACACTTTGGGGTAAAGTTGGGGAAAGCACCCAGAAAAGAAGCTGTAAGTCCTCTATACTTCTATTTGTACATTTGAGGTTTAGGGTGTCTAATAAAATCTCATTTGAACAGGGTCTAGAGCTAAAACATCATCTATGAAAGTTCAGAGATTGGGTGTAGTGCCTCACACCTATAATCCCAGCACTTTGGGATGTCAAGGTGGATGGATCAACTGAGGTCAGGAGTTCTAGACCAGCCTGGGCAACATGGCAAAACCCCGTTTATACTTAGCATGGTGTGGTGGTGCACACCTGTGGTCCCAGCTACTTGGGAAGCTGAGGCAGGAGAATCACTTGAACTCTGGAAGCAGAGGTTGTGGTGAGCCAAGATCGTACTGCAACACTACAGCCTGGGTGACAGAGTGAGACCCTATCTCAAAAAAAGAAAGTTCAGAGTATTTAGGAAATAGGAGCTATGATATGTAAGTTTCCTTGAGGGGAGAAATTAAAGAAAAAGGGTGCTGTCCATAAAATGCATCCAGAATGGGACAGCTGGGTATGGGGAGGATAGCAGAGGTGGATATTGAAAGAAAGGGCAAAGGAACAACCAAAAAAATCACCACTACATTTTCACAAGTCTTTTATTTGACTGGTTGTGTATTGAGAAATGTCTAGAAATGTTGCCAAATGATTTATTGGCCAAAGAAATTCTAAAGTTTTGAAGAATTAAATTTTCTCAGGCAATATTAGTCATTTAAAATTAAGTGTTGTTATAGCCACCATAGAATTTTATGTATAGATGGTGATTGTATGTGTATCATCACCATAAACTCCAGAGTGCCTCTGTGTAATTTTTTTGGTGTTTCTAGAGTTTTGATTTAAGTTTTCAGTTTTGCAATGAGTTTACACTTTTAATATGGCACAATAGAATTCAGCTCCTCAATAAAATTCAGCAGTTCTGTTCGGCAATTGTGATGCTGTATATATAAAAAGATGCAATTTAGCAGAGAAGTTACAAGGGTAAGCTTTGGAGCCAGATCCCCTGAATGTGAATCCCCTTCTGCCATTTATTAGCTGCTTGGCCTTGGTAAAGTTTCATGAACTCTCTGTATTTCTATTTCGTCATCTGTAAAATGGGAATAATGATAGTATTTCACTGGCAGGCTTTTATTGAGGATAACAGGAATTGAAACATTTGAAATGCTTAGAACTGTGCCTGGGACAAATGAAATTCCACAAATGTTAGCTATCATTTTTGTTATTGTTATTCTTAGACACCAAATTTCAGGTACTGGGGGAGACACAAAGATGAAAAAGATGTATTTCTTTTCTTCAACTATCTTATATCTTAGATCGCGATTTTTCTCTATTTTATTCATTATATTAGGTTGTATTACTACTGCCATCAGTGTTTTCTATGAGAATTTCTGAGTTCCAAAGTTGTATTATTGAAAAAAATATGGAACTCTTTTTATGGATTTTTTATATTCCCTGGGAGAGATAGTTACCTCCTTCCTAAGCAAGTCAAGACCTAGCAATTCACTGCCTCGAAGGTGAAGCAGCCCCTCCCTAGATAACCACAGTGGGATTCCAGGAAAATCCTTTGAGTATAGCAGAGGCCCTATGCCTGCTCCCCTCTTGGTAAATGAAATCATTGCTCTGCCTTTAAGACTAACTTATCTAGGCATGATCTTTATCTGACATTTATGTTGAGATCGCTAAGTGTGCAGCTACAATATATGCACACATTTACAGAATACCCTCCTGCCTCCTCCTCACAACACAGCTGGGTCCTCACATGCATATTTGAATTTTTTTTTTTTTTAATGTACTCTTCCCTGAAACTAAGAAAAAGAATGGAATCTTTGCATTTTTTTTTCTTTTCAATTTGTGTTAATATAGACATAAGCCTTTATTGGGAAAAGTGAAACCAATGTATATGAAACTTGGACCATATCCAGCTGAAAATAAAAACGAGTTCAGATGCTTTCTATGTTGGTTTTTGCCTCACATGCAGATTGTGCTGTTTGGTGAGAGAAATAAGTAGTCATTTATAGGTTCATTACATAGTATGGTTAAACTTGACCTTCTCTTCTCTTTGGCGAGCTGGTGAGAGACCTTTCTCAGTAGGTCCAGCTGGCTAATATGGCTCTTATATGTATACACCTATGTAGTACAGTCTGTAATTTCCAACTCTAATGTCACTCTCTTTGAGATCCTGATTTTACATATGGCAAGGAAGAGCTTACGTGTCATTCATTTTTCAGTTCTTTGTACAAGATCTCTAAATGGGACATCCATTCTGCATTCTACCCCCTACAACAAAAACAGCACATTGTTATTTAAAGCAAAGGCTTTATAGATTAGTTGTTGAATGAGATACTCATCTCATGAATAACTAATAACATAAAATAAAGAACAATGAAAATGCAAATTATCTGCACATATACAGTGGCAGTTAGCAGTACGACTATCCCTCCTGAGTTTGTACAAGGTAGGGAAAAGCCAGTCAAATTTCTGATTGTAGCTAGTCCTTTGAGTTGTTGAGACAATATCAGAATTCATCCTTTTTAGTACTCATTATTAAGGCAGGAAAAAAGAGATTGAAATCTGGTAGAATTTTAATTCTTTCATTAGCATTATTAATAAACAAGAATTGGCAGGAGCTAAACTGATTGGCACATACATCTGGAATAACAGAAATAAATAAAGTTTCAGAATAGGAGGAAGGGCTTCTACTACAGGGATTTTGGTTAGAAAATTGCATGCGTGTGGCAACAAGTTCAAGTCTAAACAAACCACAAATAAATCTTACTGAGGAGCACTTTTAGTGTGTAAGATAGGGACAGGTGGTTGTCTTTCTTCATGAGAGACATTTCTGGCTTTTATTTTGGGAAAGAGATCAGAGACTCTGTTAGGGAAATGGAAGTGGAGTGTAGGTTACCACAGCGGTGAAAAACTAGCCCAGGGAGACTCACCAGGGAAAGGTCTCATCATTTTAAGGATCAAACTGCCCTAGAGAATTATTTGCTGGATTGACTCTTAAGAAGACCTAAATGGTAAAGAAAAAGATCTCTGGCCTTTGAAATATTTATATGAATACACAGAACCAACATTTTATTTCATGTGTAAATAGTGAATTAGCTTTATTCATTTGATAAGGAAGCGACATACACCAAAAGCACTGAAATTGTCTTTTTCTTTTGCTAAACTGCTGCTTTTTATCCAGTCTGTGTGCCCATCACACACAGTACACTTGGTCAATGCGTTCAGCGAGAACGATGATGGTTAAAGGTTGGATTTCATTTCCTTGACAGTCTGTAACCAGAAGACGACTCTCTGCCTTGGATTCTAGTGGTAGTTCGCCCCATGTCACTTTTGGTAAGGATCTCACAGAATAGTCATGCAATGTGATGTGGACAAGGAAGATGCGAACATTACAGGATGTGCCTTTTTATAAGGCATTAAATTACCTTCAATTCTTTTCTTTTCCGGGTGAAAGAGAAAGATGAAACTGAAGGCTCAAGAGCACCATTGAAAAGCAACAGGCCTCACAGATGGCTGACCCAGATAACTGATAGCATGACATTACAGCCTCGCTCTGTGTGGTGAGTTCTGGCAACCCTGAGCCCCCTGGCTGCCCACCACTAACTGCCAGGCTAAACTGTGCTTCCTGTGGTCACTCTGAAATTGTCGTTAGTCTAATGGAGGGGCTCCCCACCCTACCTACCCGCAGACCAGGCCTCAATATTTCCTTCTGCATCACCTCTTGAGAGACTCACTGCATTGAAGAACTTGGGGCATTCATGAAACTTCTGTCTTGAGTCTAACGTGGCTTGGATCAGTTCTCTTCAACCAGTTCCCCTCAAGTGCCCTTAGTCACATGGAAGAGTTAAACTCTTACTTCGTTCACGCCAAATCAACCCTCAGCAAGAAAACCATTTCTTTTTAAAAATGCAGAGAAATTTACATTGTACTCCATAATATGTCTGTTTTTTAATTTCTTAAAGTATTTAACAACCATCACCTGCTGCCATGACTGCAGCATTTTAGAGAAAAAAGTGATGTTTAGTGTGGTCCTTAAACCAGCAGTATCAACATCATCTGGGAACTTGCTGGAAATGCGGATTCTCAGACATCCACTTATGGAATCAGAAACTCCAAGGGTGGAACTTAACTATCAAGCTCCACTGGTTCTTAACAAGCTCTCTAGGTGACTGTGTTGTATAATAAAGTTTGAGAGCCATGTGCTGTGTTAACCTGGGGACTTTGAGTATTTTATGATGTGGGTACTTTCAGGCATGTCATTCCCGAATTGGAGAAGCAGAAGATAGTTGATTGGAGCAGAGGTTCTTCAGCCTTTTTTTTTTAAGGCATGTTTACATATGGGAAATACATACGGTCCCTAACTTACAATGGTTCAACCTACTGTTTTTTTGTTTTTTTTTTTTTAATTTTACAATGGTGTAAAAGTGGTACACATTCAGTAGAAACTGTACTTTGAATTTTGATCTTTTCCCAAACTAAGAGAAATAGATGACTATCTGTAGCATCCTCATCATCCAGCAATTAATTTTAGTTCAGTGCTTCAACATTCTTCAGACCCACTGTGCCTTCAGCTGTATTCATTAATGGTGAATACTCATGTGATGATTCTGTTTTTTACTTTTGGTACAGTATTCAATAAATTATGTGAGATATTCAATGCTTTATTATAAACATAGACTTTGTTTTAGATGATTTTTCCCAACTGGGGGCTAATGTAAATGTTCTGAGCATGGCTATTGATGTTTGGTAGGTTACATATTGTATTAGTTCACTCTTGC
Organism: Colobus angolensis palliatus; assembly: GCF_000951035.1. Taxonomy (NCBI): domain Eukaryota; kingdom Metazoa; phylum Chordata; class Mammalia; order Primates; family Cercopithecidae; genus Colobus; species Colobus angolensis. The sequence continues at coordinate 2,562,759 of NW_012115167.1, forward strand.
ATTGTCATAAAAACCTGAAGCTGGGTAATTTATGAAGACAAAAGGTTTAATTGTCTCACGGTTCTGCAGGCTGTACAAGAAGTGTGGTGCTGGCATCTGCTTCTGACGATGGCCTCAGGAAGCTTACAGTCATGACAGAAGGTGAAGGAGAAGCCAGACCATCACATGGCAAGAGCAGGAGCAAAAGAGAAAGGGAAGAGGTGTTACACTCTTAAAAAACTAGATCTTGTGTAAACTAACTGAGTGAGAATTCAGTCATCACCAAGGGATGGCACTAAGCCATTTATGGGAGATTCACTCTGATGACCCCAGTACCTCCTACCAGGCCCCACCTCCAACACTGGAAGTCACATTTCAATATGAAATTGGAAGAGGACAAACATCTAAACTGTATCCGGTGTGTTAAATTCATTTTCAACTTATAATGGGTTTATTGGGACACAACCCCATTGGAAGTCAAGAAGCATCTGTACTTACTTGGATATACCCAAAGTTCATTCAATTGGCCCTTTCATAAATATTTACTGAGCACTTACTGTGCAGGCACTCTTCTGTGCTTTGGAGATATGACTGTGGACAAAACCATCATGGAGTTTACCTTCTACTGGGAAAGATAGCCAATAAGTAAGTATAATGTCAATAGAAATAAGTGCCACAGAGAACAATATAGCAATGTATAGGATCAAGAATGTCTGAGTTAGGATTGCTCTTTTGGACAGGGTGATCGGAAAAGGTCTTTCTAAAGAGATAGCTTTTGAGCACACCTAAGTGAAATAAAGGACCAGGTTATGAGACTATCTGGGGGAAGACATTTCTAAGCAGACTGTGAATGATACCTTTGTCAGGTTCTCCAACTTAGAATAGAGAAGCCTTGATACTGAGAACATTTCTTATCTTTTCCTTCTGGGCTCTAGGTCATTGGGACTCACTGTCTCGTTCACAAGTCAACTCTGTGCTGAAGATACATTCGATAGGAAGAGGTGGTTTAACTCTTCTGGCAAATATTCTACATGGTGGCTGTCCCTGAGAGCATCTGCTAGAGCAAGGGGTCAAGCATTGAGTCCTAGGCCCTGGGTGAGCAAGGGAACAAACTGGAACTCTAGACCTCTCTCTCACATCTCCCAAAGCGAAAACTAGGAATACAATTTGCAGTGTTTTTACTCCATAGATGACATTGAAGCTCTTTTCACATCTGGATATAGGGTATGGATGTGAATATAAATCTCTCACAAACTTTCGTACTTTACTAGTAGCAGCAACACATTACTTGTGACCTTACTTTGTGAGTATTCCAGGCACAGCACTTTGTCAAGACAAAGCCTTAGGTTAAAAAGTACTGTGAGAGAGGTCAAGGTAACAGATTCAATCCCTATCTGTGGCAGTTATCATTCCCCTAGAGACTCATGGCCCTTCATAAAATGGATTTTTTTTTAGTAAATACCATTAGCATCAGGGAGCATGGGGCTTGGAAGTACAAGTCATTCTCACCAAAGCCTTGCCAAATAAAGGCAATATTGACAGAGGGTTAAGACAGAAATTAAACAATTTGTTTGTTGCAAAGTATAGTGGAGGTTGAGATTCAGCTAGCAGAAGCAAAAATCATTTCTTTTTCCTTAATTCATAGCCCTTTTTTTGAATGAAAATATTCAATGAAAGTAGTATTCAACAGTAGTTTATGATCCTGAAGAGCCACCCAAGAGTTTCCCCCTTCATCCTACTGAAAATGCACAGAGACTTCACAAGAGGGTTTCATTGAGCAGCAGTGGTGATAGTAGAACCAGGACTTTACCTGTCTTTGAGGATGAACAGCAGAACATCCATCATCCAAGAGACCCGCTGTGCTACCAAAAGCATAAAGAAAACCATAAGTGCAGTATTGTAATTCCCAAAGATATTTCGAATGATTTCCAAAACAAGAGCAAGAAAGGAGTCACAATTGTACTCTATTCCCACTTGAGATACAAAGGACATTTTCACCAAGATATGGGGACTGACTAAGCCAGCAGTATCAACATTATCTGAGAACTTGTTAGAAATGCAAGATCAAGCACTTTCTTCTCATTCTCTTTTTCGTTCACGTGCTTTTCCTCACACTGCTTTACTTTCTCTGCCTTTCGTTTCTCTGGTTTGTCACTGGCTCCCTCATCCTTCAGCCCTTGGATACAATGTGAAGTTTGAAACTTCCAGCAGTCGTTTCCTTCAAAGAAAGCATGTAACCCCCACACTAGAATGTCTTTGGAGCTGTGTGAATAAATGTGTTGAGAAGGAGTAGATGGTTCCCAGGTAATTTTTGCAGACAGAACGGCAATCCAATTCTGGATCTGCAGTCAAACCATCTGCAGAGATAAACATCAGAAGCAAATTTGTATTTGTGGGGGAAACTGTCCTTCGTACTTAACCCAACATTGAATCTGAAATATTTCCAAGCTTTATTACATGTAGAATTGGTTTTTAATGCTTTGAGGTGTTGTGTAGGTGAAAGGGAATAGAGCTGATAAATGTAGTTACATTCTTGCATCCATTGGTGACACAATTTTCCAAAAATGTCATTTTGCATGTAGAAAAAAAAAATGATGGGGGAAATGAAATCGTGTCATAAAAATGTATAAAATAATCTGGCAGGGCTCAAAATTTGAGAGAGATTTGAGGCCAAGCAAAAGACTCTATCAAAAAGACTTATATGCTATCTCCAATTTTCTTAAATCTTGATAATAAGAACATAACATTTTTCAATCTAAAATTATTCCCCTTGTTGATGGGGGTCTGAGAGCCAGGGATGCAAGACTGTTCATTCTGGTTTATCTTCACATGAAATCCAGCCATGGGGTTCAGGTGGAGGGCATCGAAGTGTTGTGGGAAAGCAGCGGTGTAGAAATCTCTCATTGCACCAGCAGCAGACTTTTTCACATACACAGAGATAGAACATTGTAATTCTCCGCCTCACCCTGCATTCTTGTGGGATTTAAGAAATTCCTGCTCTCACTTTCTACAAGACCTGGTGTAGTTCATGCTGGTGCCAAATTGGTCACAAGGGGGCACCGAAGTGCCACAAATTTTGCCCTGGGACCTTTCTACACATGCAAATTTCCAGCAACAGAGGCCAGAGAACTGTGGCCCTTCAGGAGCATTCTTCCCAAGCTTGCTTGGCAGAGGAATTACCATGGTGGCTGGAATCATCAAACATCGCCCACAGTTTGTGTCTGCCCAAGTGTCCATCTTGGTGCCAGTTTGAAAGTATTCCACCATGATGGTTGAAACACCATATTAAAGTTCTTTCTTTAAAATATTTTTTTTTCTTTAGCTAATTCGGTCCTGTATCACGTTACTTTTAGAGAAATTGTTACAAAAATCCATTTGAGAGGAATCTGTTAATTAAAAAAAATGATAGTACACTTTCTAACAATACATTTCAAGTACTGGTGTCCTGAATATATCCTTAAGAAGGAAACTATTATTTTCTTTTTTAACTGTTTGCCAAAGGAGACAGTCATTTGTTGATTTATTTCCTGTACATTGTCTTTCCTCTTTACCTGAAAAGCAGAGAATTGGCAGGGTTCTTGCCGCAACATGAAGAACCATGGGATAATTTCATGGAGCAACAGTGAAGTTTTCGTTTCTCTCACTTAGAGAAGATGGGGAATTTGACTATTGATTTCAAATTTTCTCTGTCTGGGCAGGAGAGTTGTATTTTATTAAATGCAGTCAATTTGTGGTGAAATATTCTTTTTATTTTTCAAGATAGATTGCTGATTTACGGTGGGAAAATAAGTCTGTACCTGCTGAGTGCTGAAGAGAAGTGTTTATTTGCTTTATTGATTTGATCCATTTTTGTGAGATGTTTTCTATGTATTTTTCATTTGGCTACAAAACCTACCCACAAATGGTCCTGGCTGTTGTACTACTTCAGCATTCTGGAGAATAGCTCCAAAGAGAAGAGTCTGGAATTTGCAAATAATTCTTTTGTTGGAGAAGCCTTTCTTGGAGAGAAGCTCTCTACCTCGGGTATGGATAGGCTTATAACAGCAACCTCTATACTTTCCAGTGATCTTGATTGGTTGTCTTACGGTTCGAGGGTATGAACAAAATAAGTTTTGGCTTCCCAGCTAGGACCCTCAGATCATTGTTAAGTGGGAAGCATGATCGATCACAGGTACTAACATAAATACAAGGAATATTAAGCTTTCAAAAATGGTCCTTCTGGCCTCAAATTCTTTATTTTGTATCAGAGGAGGAAAGCTTCCTCTTTAAAAACAAAATGACAATACTGCTTCCGATTGAAAACTTCCTCATGTATTAAAAAGCTAGACTTTCAAAAGACCATTCAGTGATGATGAGCAAGAAGAATGCCTGATCTGTAGTTTTAAGTGGAAGAGTATAATGCACATACTATGTATATAAAATTTTACCACAAAAGTTTACATACAAAATGTAAAATGTGAGTATGTTTATATGTAGCAACTGGAGGGCATTTTGGATTAAATAGGTTATTTTGTAGGGAATTAGATTATAGATGACTTTAAACAAATTTGTTTCTGTTAATTTTAGAACATTATTTGTGGGAAAAAAGAGCATTGGATACTTTTATAAAATGGTGACTCCTGTATGTGATTGGGACTAATTATCTTGACATTTTCTGGCTGAGTTAAAAAAACTTTTGAATGTTGGATTTCTTTCAAGTCATATTTGGTTCCATTAGAAGTGACCATTTCTACTTTCTTTACAGAGGAAATCAAACCAAGATTTTTAGATCTAGACTGGAAAGATAAACATAAATTTTATTGCAATATAAATTATATAGAGTATCCATCCAATTTTGACAGAATAGGCTCAAGATTCATTGATATTTTTTATTTCTTCAATAATGAGGTAGAGGAAATAAACTTGACAAATTCTAAACTATACTCAGCTGTCCCAGAAATAATATATAATAAGCTTCCATTAACTGAATGACCTGTTGCAATGAAGTATATTTTTAAAATCCATATGTATATATTTCAAAATTAAAAATTTACATACACACACATGAAAAACATAGTTTTTTTTTTCTAAATAAAGGAGAAAACAGGTTTGTTGTACAATTAGTTCATATACATATGAGGTCAGTTAACTCTGTTCAGCTTTTAGTCATGCATAGAAGGATAGCTAAAGATAGCAGATTCAACCCACTTCATTTCCTATGTGCGCCTAAAGGCACTGATGCTGAGTTTTGGCAGAGAAAATAAATTCAAATATAAGAGGATGTAGGCATGTTGATTTCCAGACCAGAGAAAGAAGTTAAAGAAGTAACTTTGTTTTGGATAGAGGTGGGTGGGAAGGACGCTCTCTTTGAAGTAATGTTGGGAGCTTACATGATTTTCTAGGAGCCTTTCCAAATTTAATTATTTTTGTGCTCAGTATTTCAAATTTCAAATAATTACAGTTATCTACATTTCAATACAGGCATATGGGTTCCCCATTTCCTGTGACTTATAACTGTGCTTGTTTGGGGGAAGGAAGTTTCAAAGGTGAGACTCGTCTTCATGGTGGCTGTGGTTGTTTCTACTGTGCACTTTTCCAGGCAGCTGTTGTGAAAGCAGTCCAGGAAACTTTGCGTATCATTGGCTAAAAGGCGATACTTAAAGTTGAGCTTCTGGGTGGTGGAGCAGGAAGTGGTGAAAGAAATATATAAGAAAGTAATCTTGGAACAAAAGCTTTGCCAATTTGTTCATTCTTGCATTGTTTTAAAAAAAGAATAATAAAGATTCGATAATCCTGGATTCCCAGAGCAACGCTTCCGTCACTGTCCTTCGTCCTGAAGAGCAATTTGTCCATCTACATTAGGTTTCTTATTTATATTCACATATAGATAGGTATTTCTTTACAAATTCGGCTGTCTCTTATTATATGCTGAAAAGATAATATGCCTTTCCAGTCTTGCAGCATTATTGCTGGTTTGGGACATCCCCACTTATTAAAAACATGCAACTAGTATAGGATGTTCCCCCCGTTAATTTAGTTTTTCCTAATGCAGTTTATCATGGGTGCTATTTTCAGGTCATGTTTACTTCTATTTGTAGTCTCTCTCTCTCAAGTAGATTTTTAAAAAGCAGGTCTAGAAATCTTTGTGAAACTTAAAAAAGATTATATGGTGTTACAAGCATTTCTTTCAAATTAACGCTTATTTAGATACCTAAAATGTTATATCACCTAGAGTTTTTATTATGCAGATAACTCGACTTCCATTTTCTTCTTGTTTAACAGTTTTTGTTATTGTTTTTAAAATGAGAATTCTTATTGATGGGAGAATACTGAGCCCCACTTTCCCTAATATGTAGATGAAAAGGGGAAATTAATGATTGACTGAACTTTTCACTTTTATCCAGATGTCTTCGCTTTCTGTCTACTTAGCCTAAGTGTCTCTGTGTGTGTGTGTCTGTGTGTGTGTGTGTGTGTGTGTGTGTGTGTCTACAGGCATGTTTTGTAACCCTCCAGTCCCCAGTAGAAATTGGTGGGGTTAGTTCTGGGATGGTGATAGGATCTGGCAGCATAAAGTGGTGTGGGTGGGTGTTGCTTCAGCTAGAACCAAAATGCTCAGATATCCTTGCAGGTGCAGGTGTGCTGGGATGGAGTGCAGGACTATAATGTGGAGATGGCACCTGCCAACAAATTCCAGTGACCAAACAAAGGGAATGACTGCTCTTCGGGGATTGTAATTGTGGTCTCACAGCAGGTCTGACATTGTTCTATGCTTCGTGGTAAAGGGACAATTTATGTGTTGTTTCAAGAAATTATTATTCACATTTCTTCAAAAGAACTCTGCTGTGTAGTATTCCTGGGGACATTCCTATTTGACTGCAACAGTGATTGCCTTTAAGTGGTGAGGAAAAGTGATCTTCACACATAGAAGTTAGGAAAGCAAAGGTGATTTGGGACTGTGGTATAAATGTGTTATTAAAATTCATCTCTTATATGGTGAGCTATATCTAATTTCAGAAATAGATTTTTATCAACCAGAATCAGCAATATCTTCCAGTCTGCAGTTCTCTGTTACACAGACACATTCTCTATTAAATACATTTTTCTTTTAAAACTGGGAATATTATCTGATGCCTGTGTATGAGTGACATACTCCAAATCCCATCTGCTGATCTACCTTTCAAATATTCTAGTGTCCTCCTTGTTTCCGATTTTTTACTGTTCAGGCCCTCCACAGAATATTACTGTCCCAGCAGACCTTTTATCCAAGGACTGTTGATCACAACCCAAGAGCTGTCATCCTATTTGCATTCTGTGGATGCATCATTATTCACAACATTTGATGTCCATAAAAACACATTAAAACTATTTCCTTGAGCAAAAATAATCAGCTCTCTGCTGTACATATCATTTGTATACTCAAATTGTAAAATGTAAATTGATATATAAGAAAATGGCCCATTAACTTTTTCATTAATGACAATAATACATTTTGTACACCAGCAGTAGGAGGATCATGTCTCTACGTTCGCAACCTGAAGGGTAAATGGGGCCCTCCTTCTTTTAATTTTCTAATTTCATAAAAATGATGGGTATCATCAAGCAGAGATTCTTTTATGTATCTTATTTGCCTTAAAATACAGAACCTTTGATTTATTATAAAATTAAAACTACCCTGATATCCTGTGTGTTTTTTTAAAGAAAGCCAAAAATAATTATTTACTATTTGATTATGCCAGAGAGGACAAGTTTTCACCATGGATAATATGTAATTATCTTAAAATGTTTATTATATTTTCAGTACTTAATTATATGCTCCCATATTACATTTGAAGTATTACCAAAATCTGAAAGTATTAAAAAAAGGATGTCTTTTATAGCCAGATAGCTGTGATAAAATGTAAACCTGTAATTGATTTCAAAATATGGAATATAACTTTTTGTTATGAGATATGGATATTTTAATTAAATATCATTAGGATTTACTTTACTTTTTGATGAGAATTTAGTGTAAGCATGCTTTTTATACAAGAGAATATTGAATTAATCAGCTGTCTTTTCTTCAGGTATTAATGATAGTCATATTCTTTCAGGGTACAGGATTTGACTCCTATAGAGCCTACGTGACCAGTTGTCAAACCACAGTATTGATTAAAACATGGATTAATAATTTGTCTATCACTGATACATCATGCACTAAGAGATAAAGAGCATCTGATATTAACTGAGAAATAAAATCTGCCTTCAGTAAATTGCGTAGAAAAATTACACAGTACATTTAAATTACCATTTGCTTAGCAACATGCCCTTGTAGCCATTCCAGTGGGGCTATAAAATGATCGATTTACTTTAATTTTCTACTGAATCCTGAAAAAAATGACTATCAGTAACCTATCCCTTCATCATAGCATGCTGATTCACTCTGTGTATTAAATTTACTGGCAAGGAGCAAGACGTTAACAAAAAGTAACAGATAATGTGAACATTTCATGCATAATCTGTAATATGAGATATGTATTAATAGGGAAATTATGATGCATTCAATTATTCTGAAATGCCTTCCAGAGATGTTTTGATTTGGCTGCGCTCGGATAGTAGCAGCACAGCGGGGAGCATCTCAAGTGATGAATAACCTAATCTCCTAATCTCAAAATGGGCACTATTCGTAGTTAGCCTGGGAGAGGCTGGTGGAAGAAAGCACACTTTGCAGACAAGGCCACTAAGATGAAGCCAACAAAAACAACAACTCGAACAACAACAAAATAACCAGCACCCCAGCCTGCCAGCCTGCTACCATGCCACCCAGCCTTTTAAAAATCAAGATATGAAATGCACAGCTCTAAGGAACCTGTTTCGTTCCCTGTGATCACACAGGTCTGGATTCCAATCTGAGAGGTACCTTGCCACGCCTCTCAGCCAAACTTACAAGACAAAAGGCTATAAAAATGATTGCACTTGCCTTAGTGCTGTTAGGACTCCGGTATTTATGAGACATTAGGTATGCACAAGAACCCTTACTAATTTTCCACGTTTCATGCACACCTGGAATAATCTTCCCCACGTATACCGGCTTTTTTTTTTTTTTTTCCTTTTCCTTAATTTCCAAAGAAAACCTACCCCAACAGGAAAGTGTTCATTTTGTATCATAAGCCCCCTGTTCTATAAAGCTGCTTGGGTGTAATTAAGTGGCTGCGTTTACTTCTTCATGTGGGGAACAATGGTCTGGCTCCTTGGAGAGGTCAAGCAGGATTTATTTTATTGTGTACAGAGTCGGAGCAGTGGAGGAGGTTGTCAAGATAGTAGCTGGTCATTCCTTTGCCATTTATGTGGCCCTCTCTATGTAAGAGTAAAGCTATATATTTTTTTCAACCTCTGATTTGCTTCCCTTTTTCCTGGGATCATTGCTACAAAACTATTAGGTAATACTGTGTTGTAAGGAAAATAAGTCCTGAGGAAAATGTGCTATGCATGTATGCCTTCCCCCACCCTCAAATTACTTGATTGCAGCGGGCTCACTTTTTGATTAATGCAATTTTGCATAAGGTAATATTACACGAGTGTATTACTTTTCAGTAATTATTCAATGGAGTTAATATGGCAGACTTCTTGAAGAAAAATTAGAACCGTGGCGTCTCATTTCTCTAAATCCCCAGCACTGTTCAGTAGGGTAACAATAATAATTATGTATAAATAAATAAATTTCTTTTATCAGTGTTCACTTGGGCTAGAAATAACGGGAAGCCTCATCCCCAATCAGAACACTAACGGCTGTACTTTTTAATTAGCAATGTTCCGAGGGGCAGAAATGATTTTATGTGCAGTTTTGTTATGCTGCAGTTTGGGAGAGTGACACAGTGATTTGTTATAACAAGGGTCTTTTCGGTTTAATCATCGTGTGAAATTATGTGTGCTATTTTGCTTTTGCTTTCCCTTGCACCTTTGGGTTTGAGCCACTCCATAACGGAGGACAGGAAAGGTTCGTGCACTCCTTTTCCTAAAGCAATTTTCTCTCCTTTAAGTCTGATTTCACGTGGGCATCATTTTAAACTCTAGCAAGATGTGGTTCTATTTAACTAGCCCTTGCTTACAGAGGTCCCATGCCTACTATTATATTTCCTTACCATGATACATACTTTGCAGTGCATTTTTCTCACTAATCATGGTTTAGCAAACAAGGAAGGAGAGGGCCCCGTTTTATGAAACTTTCTGATGAGTGATGTTCAGTTGATTTCAGTCTTTAGTATACTGGAATGTACAATTGCTCTGAAGATAAATAAAAGATTCAGCCGGGTGCCACTGGAGAGCAGAGCAGCATGTCTTTGGCATTGCTTGAGACTTATCCGATTTGGATTTGTATACCTCATGGGGAATGGCAAAATATTGGAACAGACGGCTTGATATTTCCGAAGAATATAGTGGGCTTTATTAGCACCAGTTTCGCTCCCTGACTGACGGCTTTTTCAAATTTTTTATCTTATTAATCCGTGCTACTGTATGTAAATGTTATTCCTCTCTGCATAAGGGAGGCAACCAGCGATTTGTAATAAATGCTTATGAGTGCCTGAGGCTGCACTTAAACTTTAAAACATCTATTATTAAGTTGCAAAAAAACACTGTAATGGCCAATAGTGACCTCATAGGAATTTTAAACTGTGGTCTGCTCTTCTGCATTAAAAACAAAAAAATTGCCTCAAGTTAGAATTATGAGCAATGCTATTTTAACAGCTGCATTTTGATTATTAAAGTGTGTTTTACAACTGAATTACAATGCTTTTATGGACTCTAGGTATAAGATTTAAAAAGGTCATTAAACATAGTCGGGTTTTGTCACAGTAGGTGTCATTGTATACAATGGACACTACACAATCTATTTTATGTCACCGCACTTAGGATTTAAAATGGCATGCAGGAGCATTTTAGTTTGTTTAACCATGTAGATTACTATGGACCTCTCAAGGATTTTGACAGTTTGCAGTCTGAGATGACTACTTTCATTATTATTTTATTAATTTGACAAGAAGCCCTACAGATTTTCTGTGTATCACTGATCCATTTGTCCCAGAAATAATTAAAAATGCCAGCCTGGAGCAACAGACAACAGATACACTTCTGGCAAATCAATGTTCAAAAATGCATTGCTTGTACTGTAGCCAACTCTTTAGTCGTGAAACGTTTCTACGTTTTCTCCATCTGATCATATATGGGCTCGTTGACAATAGGTATTGACCCATGGTGTAGGTTTTCCAAATGTAGCACCTTTAAATTGACTTATCCATTATGTCATATGCTGGATCCTATATGTAATGTTTACATCTCTTGCTGCACAAATACAGGGTAAAGTTGCTGAAATTTCCCAGGGCCGCCTCTGTCGTATACGGCTCAGCAAGGCGGTAAATGTAAACTTCAGTTTGTCTTATGTATGCCCTGCCTGTTAGCAACTTATATGTAAATCTTTTATTTTCTTTTCATTAATTTGGCATGGTGTTATGCCTGTGACTAGCTGGAGTCCATGCTATCCGTGAAACTGATTTCTGGGTGCCTGATTGTTGATGAGGACACAGGGATGGAGGTGTGATAAGGAGCATACAATCCTCAAAATAGTTGACAAAATGTCACAAAGGATTTTATTTGCATGTAGTACCCTGGGTAGGACATAATGATTAGTGTGCAGTGCATCGCTGGCACTGCGTATCCGAGCTCATCCAGATAACATGTCTGCTGCACAGCTTTGAATATTGTATATGTACTTTGAACATATCTATGACTAGCAAAGCTGTCATTCTGTTGAAAAATGTAGCTGCACGAATGACAATACTGGTTTAATTTTTTTTTAAAGAGGACATCTTCTAAATAATTATTATCATGCTAATAACATTTGTATTCTTTTGTGTGTAATTAAGATCTGCCTGTCTAAGCATGAAATAGGGTTGAAATCGTGAATGAGTATGCTATCCTTAACCTATTTAGTAAATCAGTTTTAATTTGGCTTTCTTTAGGTTAAATCATAACAATAGACTGCTGTATACAAAAACCCACACTTCTTGGCTGTAAACAATCTTGGAAATATTTAACACTCAGCAAAGCTTCCCACAAAATTAAAGGAGCCCCTCTTATGAATGTTAAGTGTTGAATCAAAAATAATAATTCAATGGTATAGAAGTCATTTATTTTATAAAGTTAACATTAACTCTTTATTTCTCAGAATGATAAATACCCAAGCAATTTTATATTCTGACCTATTTGGCTTTGGCATTTTTTTCTTATGTAACAAAAAAATTAACCTAAGACAATATTCCACCTACTTCTGAGAGGACATGAGGCAGCAAACAGGATAAAACACAGTGAAACGTAACAAGCCATTTACGGATAAAACATAGCAGGTTATGTAATTTAATGGTCACAAACTGTTTTGGAATACATCGTGCCTTTTTGTTCCCTTAAAATAAGATAATCGGTTTTGAGTAGGATCTTTTCTTTTGTTTGTTTGTTTTTTTTTTCTGGTATAATTTCATGGCTAATACCTAGGCAGTCTATAATGCTAAAAGAAATTATCTTTGTCATTTTGCAAGGGTTATTCTTTATTTTGAAGCTTCTTATGGCTTCTATAACCTAGCATATTTACTCTTCCCTATCCCAACTGTAACCATTTGCATGCTGTGATTTATAAGGTTATTGAAAAACACCTCCATTTATCAATTATGAGGGAACACAGACTGCTCGGGAACAGTTTGAGCAGCATCCTTGGCAAGTGAAATGTCTAAGGGGGTGGGGGGCTGAGAAGGAAAGAAAAGAAGAGAAAATGGCAACAGGAGGAAAGTGGGAGTGCAAAGAACTTATTGATGTTTCTGCTTTTGTTTTCCTGCTGAGCTGTACTTGCCCTTCTTCCCACAGTTTTCCTGGTGTTGTACACACAAGCCCCTGCCATTTGATTTTTCCATGCATATTTTTGGTGCTCATGCTGTTTTTCTATGAATCTGCATTTGTTTCTCAGTCGTCAGCATATATGTTCTGGATGTCTTGTATTAAAGGCCTAGGGTTGTGCAGAGCCCCATGAGGAATACAGAGGGAGTGAGGATGGGATCTATTCTCACCTCCTATCATGGGCAGAACAAACCTTTACAAAAGTACCAATTCAAAATAAACAGAAAATATAATATGAAGTGAATGCTAAGTCAATGAAATCATATTCACAAAATGGTTTGCACGATAGTGGTTTACAAGTCATCATTTCTTAATAAATGCTAGTCGCTAATAATAGTAATATGTTGATGATGATGACAATTTGATGCCAATAAGGACTGAAGCAGTTGCCATAGAGGAAGAGGTTAAAATGGAGCAAAGTTTTCTGCCACTTAGGAGACCCTCAGCATTTGAAGGATCTTCCATAGTGTAAGATGCTTTGCTAGGTCCTCTCTGACCCAAGCCCCATTCTCTCATTTCTCTGATTTATTTTCTTTATGGTAATTAATACCTTCTCATATACTACCTAATTTGCCATTGACTGTTTTTTTATCTGTCGCCTTTCTCTAGAATGTAAGCTTCATGAGTTCAGGGATCTTTGTTTTTTTTTTTGTTGATAAACCCCAAAGTCTTTGAGAGTGTATGGAACAGAGTCAGCGCTTAATCCCTATTTCTTGAATGCTGAATGAATGACTGAAAGTTTGTCTAATTTGCCTGCCTCCTCTCTCTGTTTTCTAATCTCATCATCTGAGTGTTCCTGCCTCGTGCACACTTAGTGGCCATTGTGGGTCTGCTTTCTATAGTGAATCTGGTAGGCGGAGGATGAAAAAGAGAGAAAGATTTCCAGGGATGGCTGAGTGACCTGTGATGCCTGTGCAGACTGACCTAAGGTCAATTTCTAGGAACAGCTAGAAAATTCAATTATAGCCTCCTCATCTGTTTGCGTATTGAACCCAGTTTTTCTGAGCAAGCTTTTCCTGAGATCTCCATTTCTCCGACAATTCCCTCAACCATGCTTTATTTGGAATTGGGGCTTCAGTCCTTTCTCCTCTACCTTCATGCCAGATTAACCCTAAGCAAGCTCTTGGCCTCTCTAAGCTCTACTTTTCTGATTTATGGAACTGAGCTAATAAAGATACTTACCTCCTAGGTGGTTGTGAGGAATTAAATGAAATACGGAATGAACTCTGCACAATGGTGAGCATTGATAGCTAATGAAATAATACTACTAGTAAGCACCATAGGTTTATGATCATTATTATTGTTGTTATTTATTTTGGCAGCAATCCGGTATGTTGTGTAAAATATTACCTACCATTTTGTGATCTGTGTTATACCTTGAGTTCTCTCTTTCTTTAGTATCTAATCACATCTTCTTTAAGTTATTTTTTCCCCTATTTTCTCAGAGATTTAAATAATCACTAGATTTATTTGAAAAAGAAAAACTTAAGGAACTGGTTTGGGAAAATATGCTGAAATTCAAAACTATAATATTACTTTAGAATTTAGAAAACATCTTTTTCCCTCCAAGTCATGATTACTAATAGGAAGAGGAGTAAAATTATGTGATTTGGATGAAGAACAATGAAGAGAAGAAAGTAAAGGAAGAATAGTTTGAAACCATTCATCATCTTGATTTTATTTTTGATTTCTATACATTTGACTAAACCTAAGTGAGTATTTTTGAATGTTATCTGATTTTTTTCTCTTACATCTGTATTTTCTTGTAAGCAATTATTATTTGTCGAATAATGAATTAATTAGAAGGGATGATATCTATATCTATCTATATCTGTATATCTTTAGACAGAAAATGAGTATCTCCAAACTGGGAATTACTTTTCACAAAGAAATCTAAACGTAAAAAGATAATTAATTTGAAAAAGAAACGTGATATGGTAATGTTGCACTAAGCACATTATAAAATTGCAATAATAAAGATGCTGTTACTATTGTAAGATGAAATAGACATGGTAGTATAATAGAATTTAAATATAGAAATTAAATAGTATAAATAATTTATATAATTAAAAGTAGCATTTTTTGATTTAATGGAGAAAAGATAAATAATTTGAAGAAATGTATTAGAAATTTACTTAATTGGGGGGGAAAGAATGTAGAATTCTGCCTCACACAATATTTAAACATACATTTAGGGTCAATGAAAAAGTTAAATGTAAATGATAAATTTGTAAGAAAAATCTAGATGGAAGATACGTTGCTACTTACAGATCTAAATATAGGGAAAGACATTTTAGCATAAAAGTAAATAAAGGAGATATAGAGAAAATTAAGTTGATGATGTGAAACTTAAATATTCATGCAAAAAATTAAAAGGCAAAAAGAAAACCCAGGTAAATATTTACAAAACATAAAGTGTTAGTCTTAATATAAAAAGGGATTATTAAAAATCAGTAAGAAACAGATTCTGCTAGGAATATGTGTCCAGAAACTCAACATTTTTCCTTTGTCTTCTCAGAAACCTTCAAAAAGCAACATGGAGAAAGGAAAGAAAAAGCCTACACAATATTTTTGGTTGAACTAGAATACTGTCAAATGTTTGCAAGGACTGCCAATTGAAACCATTGGGTGATTGAAACCATTAGGAGTAAGTGGAGGAGAACTGGGTTCTGTAACACAAAGCTCTATAACTCTTCTATACAAATATGCTTCCTGTAGTTTGGGACACACTCTGAGGGACAATAGCTGGATTCCTTGTCTGCAAAGAGGGTTCAAGAATGGGATGAATGGGGAAGTGATAGCACTCCTATCCCCACTCCTATCCCCAGAGGGAGAATCGGGCTCAGAGCAGGTTCAGAGGCAGAGGGTGCCATGAAACATTATGCACATGGCCCGGAGCAGTGACTCCTGCCTTTAATCCCAGCAATTTGGGAGGCTGAGGTGGTCGGATCACCCGAGGTTGGGAGTTTGAGACCAGCCTGATCAACATGGAGAAAACCCTTCTTTACTGAAAATACAAAATTAGCCAGGCGTGGTGGCACATGCCTGTTTACACCCAGTTACTTGGGAGGCTGAGGCAGGAGAATCGCTTGAACCCAGAAGACAGAGGTTGCAGTGAGCTGAGATTGGACCATTGTACTCCAGCTTTGGCAACAAAACTGAAACTCCATCTGAAAAAAAAAAAAGCACACAGGCCACCTTGGCAGGAAGTCGGCTGGCTTTATCTGAGAAAAGATGCCTATGAACATGAACTAACCCAGAACATACCTGATTCCTCCACACTTATGAGAACTTCTTATAAACAGCTCTTCCAGAAGACCCCAACTCATACAATACTACAAATACTAGTACAAAAATACAACACTTCTACAGCATGTATACAAAGATAACATTTTAAAAAGAGGAAAAGAGCCTCATTCTTTATTAACAAAAAACATTCACTGGAATGAGGCTGCTGGGACAGATGTAAATTGTGAATAATTGTGATGCCTTTCATTAAAATTTAAAAAAATCTCTTTACAAAAAAACCACAGTGCAGAAATGCAAATATACAGGAAAGACATGATAAAGTGGCAAAAAGAATGAAAAGTAAGCTGAACAAACTCAGGAAAGAAGTAAAAGAAAAATAATGAGCTACAGAAATGGAGGTGAAACAGGAAGCAGCACAAGTCCAAGAGACACTGCAGAGGTCATGGTCAGGGACACAGAGGGTCGAAATCATGAGAATGAAATGAAATAGATGTAAAGAAAGATATAAAGGATCAGAAAAAAGATGGTAGAAATAGAAGTAACGAGGAGACATACTGTATATTTGTTTAGATTCCTTATGGAAGAAAATATGGCATTAATGAAATAAAACAAGTATCTAGGGATACAATTTGAGAACATTTTCCCAAAAGGAAAGAATTAGTCTATCTATTGAAGGGGCACCAGTGCCAGGAAAATTGACCCATTTCAGTCAATACCAATATTAGGGCTTAATAAGCCACACATACCCACAAAAAAGGAGTCGTTTTTTAAGGGATTAAAAATCAGGTTGGCTTCAAATTTCTCTACAGCAATCTTCAATCCCCAAAGATAACACAATTAAAGTTACCAGATACTTAAGGAAAAGAAAAATGAGTGAAGGATTTCATATCTAGTAATGCTGTCCTTATACTATAAATACTATAAACCAACTGTTTTGAATGCACGAGTCAAAGTGTATTCTTCCAGTGAGCTCTTCTAGAAAAAATTACTAGAAAATTGACATTAATAAAACAAGAGATAACTTGGGAAAATATAGCAAAAGGACTGGCAGTGAACATTTCATATATCTAATAGAACTAAGACTAAAACTAATGTGGAATGTAGCATAGCAGACATAATATAAATGTTATATGCTAGTGATTCTCAAATTTTAAGGTATATACAAATCACTCAGGGAGCTTCTTAAAATGCAGATCCTGAAAAACTAGGTCGAGGCGAGTCCTGAGATTTTGTATTTCTTACAAGTTCTTAGCTAATGTTGATGCTATGGGTCTCTGGACGTACTGTGTGTAGTAAGTGTGGTGGTATGGTAAAAACAATACAACCAATAAAATTAGGAGGGAAAAATGTATGGAAATTAAAAGAAGTATGATTATTCATTCATTAATATCTGTGAATTAATGAGTATTGTCTACTGCTGATAAATCAGCTTGTTGAAGTATAAACATTTAGTTTAACATTTACAAAGGTAAATATTAAGAAATATAATATTATTGACCAAAATCAAGTGGAGGACAAATGGGAGAGGATTCCAAGGAAAAGAGACATGATACTTTTTTCTCATTGCTCCTAGTAGGAAACTATTAGATACAGCCCTCCAAATTAGAGGATTAAATATATAATATAAAGATATAACTACAAAGGTAATGATTAAAACAAAGTGCAAACCCCATTCTTAAATATTAGAACTATAAACATGTAAAAGAAAATAGACCACAATAGTGAAAGACATAAATAGTAACTAAAAAGAAACAAAATAATGACAGAACAAAGACCAAATATATTTATCATAGCAATAATGCAAATTGCTTAAAACCCATTATTAAAAGACTAATGATTTTAATTAGAATCACATAGCAAGCCCACCCTTTATATCAGGGTTTCTCAACCTCAAAACTATTGACATTTAGGCCTAGATTATTCTTTGACTGGGTGGATGGTTGGGGGGCTGTCTTATGCATTGCAGGATGTTTAGCAACAACCCTAGATTATTCCCACCAGGTTCCAGTTAGCAAACCCCTCCCTCAGTTGTGACAACCAAAATGTTCCCAGACGTTGCCAAACACCACCCCCGAGGGGAAGGAGAGGGGACAAAATCATCTCCAATTGAGAATCACTGTTGTAATTAAGACATGCATATATCAAAATGATTTAGAAAAATTAAAAAGATAGGCAAAGACATGCCATGCAAATGTAGATAAGAAAGATAGATGGTAACACAGTATGAATATGAAACAAGAAGGAATTCAGGCCAAAGGCATTAAGTAAATAACGACAAGAAAAGCCCTTGGTAGTGTTAAAAGATAAAATTTGCAATAAAGATATAATTGTTATAATTTTCCATGCACCAAATACTATAGCATCAACATATAAAAATATAGGACATGTCAATAAAAATAGAAATGTAATATTAATTCACCTCTTACTGTTGATGATGAGACAAAGTGGAAAAAACTAAATACACAGAAAACTGAAATAATAATGTAGATGTTTTGTAGTATGTTAGTTCTATTCTATAAAAATAGAGGGAAAACATTGTTTTCCAATAATCATGAACCCTTAGCCTGATCATGTCCTAAGGAACCAAGGAAACCACAATTATCTCCAGATGTATAAGTAGCAAAGCAAACATTTTTTGATGACAAAGCAACAAAACTAAAATTATGAACAAAATTAGGAAATAAAATTCTCTACCTTCTAGAGGAAAGTGAATCAAGTCTAGGTTTAAAGATGAAATATAAACCAAAATTTCAGAATATGTGAGAAAAAAATAACTCTCTGCAGGACAGTACTATTACAGCTGATAGGATGCAACTAACACAATATTGAAAGAAAATGCATAGCCTTAAATTTTTGTATAAATGCATAGTAAAGACTACAAAAATTAATGAATACAAGAAGAGGCAACAAAATAAATGTAAAAAATAAGAAGGAAGAAGAAAAATTCATGAGTTAGAAAAATAAAGACAAAGAACACAAATGATATAACTAAGGTGTTGGCTAAATTCTTCAAGATAAAAAAGGCCAACTACAATACACAAGAAAGAAGAGACTACTTTACTCAATATTTTGCAAATAAATTTTTAAAATGTAGGTGAAATAATTTAGTTAAATTGACTCTAAAGGAAACACAAAGTGTAAACAAGTATTTTTCCATAAAAGAAACAGAGAATACATTGTTGTCTATACTTTCCTCCTCCTCTCCAAAATAAAACAACCAAGTTGTAACTTTTTCAAACAAAATGATACCTTGAAATGGATGATGTTTAGAAAAACTAAGTTCTATGGTTTTATAGGGGAACTACCAACAAATCTTTCAAAAGGAGATAATGTTAATGCTGTTTAAATTATTTCAGCTCATAGATAAGAGGAAAAAATGCCAAAATATTTTTAAGAAGTGAGCATAATACGGCCTTTAAAACAGCAACAACGTAGTTTGAATTTATATAAAAATAAAATATTAGACCAGTGTTGGCCGGGCGCGGTGGCTCAAGCCTGTAATCCCAGCACTTTGGGAGGCCGAGACGGGCGGATCACGAGGCTAGGAGATCGAGACCATCCTGGCTAACACGGTGAAACCGCGTCTCTACTAAAAATACAAAAACTAGCTGGGCGAGGTGGCGGGCGCCTGTAGTCTCAGCTACTCGGGAGGCTGAGGCAGGAGAATGGCGGAAACCCGGGAGGCGGAGCTTGCAGTGAGCTGAGATCCGGCCACTGCACTCCAGTCCGGGCGACAGAGCAAGACTCCGCCTCAAAAAAAAAAAAAAAATTAGACCAGTATTTCCATACCTGGCTTTACATTAGATTCCCCGTAGACCCAGGATGTGTCTCACAGATTCAGATGTAGTTAGTTAGTGCATGGTGAGGTTGGGTCAGTATTCATTTATTATTACTTCTTTTTTATTTTGTTTGCTTTTAAAGCTCCCTATTGATTGTAATAAGCAGTCGGATTGGATAATCACTGTTTTACATCAATGTCTCTCTAGAATATCAGTATAAGAATTCTAAATAAATGTTGATATTTGGAATCCAGAAACGTATTAAAGGAATACATCATATGACCAGGATGTTTCAACATTAAGATATCTAATAATATAATATTAGTGGAAGAAAAAATATATAATAACAATTTTCATAGATACTTAAAAGATATGTTGTGGAATTTAATATTCATTCCAATTTAAAAAAAAACACCCAACAAAATAATATATCCATATCAAACCAAAACCCAACATCATGTTTCCTGGGAAAACATTAGAAGCATTTCTGTTAGAAACAAAAAAAGAGTGTCCACCATCAGTGTCTGTTATTATAGGGTGAATTGGCCAATGCAAATAGACAAGAAAGAAATAAAAAGAATAAAAATTAGAAGTGAGAAGGTAAAAGTATTGTCTTGCAGATGATATAATTAAATACTTTGAAAACCAAGAAAATCAACTAAATTTACTGCCACAATAAAATCTCTCAGGTGTCAAGGTACTAAATTAATACACAGATGTCAATAATTTTCCCATTTACAAACAAGTTAGAAGACATAATGGGAGAAAATACCTGCTTTGCAATAACAACAATAAGTAAAATTTAGAAGTATGAGCTTAACAGGAAATGTGAGGCTTCTAGGAAGAAAATTTTAAAATATTTTCAAAGTCCACAAAAGATTGTATGAACAAATGGAAAGGCATAGCATGTTCTTGGATAGAAAGACTCAGCATCATTAAGATGCTAATCCTTCCTGAGTTTACTTATAAATTTAACATGATCCCGATAAAAATACCAAGTCTTTTTTTCCCCCAAACTAGACAACTTGATTGTATAATTCATATGAAAATCAACAAGAATAGCCAAGAAATTTCTGAAAAAGAAGACCAATGAGGAGGAATTAGACAGACATAGAAAAATGTGTATGGTATGCTATGATTTGTGTAGGAGAAGAAGAAAAACTTTATAAATATACATAAATATATATATAATATACACATATACTCTGCTGTGTAGTGTGTGTGTGTGTGTGTGTGTGTGTGTGTGTGTGTGCATATGCATACTGTTGTCCTCTGGCAATAGAAATAAGAAACAAAGAAGAATGGTAACCTATTCGGGATATGAGCATGAATCTAATTCTGGATAGAGGTAGGAAGCTGAGCCTTGGTTGCATGATTTTTATACGTTTTGAAGTGATTTTCATGTGATTATATTAATATATTCCAAAGTAGATAAGCAAAACACAAACCCATTTATAGAAAAGAGAGCAAAGGACAGCAACTTGAAACAAAGAAATTTTGAACATTACGAATCAAGGAATATAAATTACAGCAATAATAATAATGATGCTTTATTGATGTATAAAATATGTTAGCCACTGTCACAAGTACTTTATAGGATTTAACATAATCCTCAAGCAATAACCCTGTGACTTAGGTATGTGTCACATATACATAACCCTGTGACATAGGTATAGATATGATTTCCGGGGATTTTTAGTTCTCTGTTTCTTTTGATTCCCAATGTCCAGAATCACTATTTTTCTTCTTGTTTTCAGAGGAGAAGCAGTGAGTATTTAAAAAGAGAGCTGGTGTTCTTGACCGTCTTGTAACTCAGTTATACTCCATTATTTGCCTTAGTACTTCTGGACTTTTCTGGATCCCTTCACTTTGTGTGGTTTAAAGAGGTTTAATGGTTTTTTCTTGGTTCATTGGGTAGGTCGTCAAATTAATACAGAAGCATTGTTAAAAAATTGTTTGCATGTGACCAATTTTATTATTTAAAACCAGCACTACAGCCATGAATTGATTAACAAAATCTTTGGAATCATCCTCTATGTGCAAGATACTCTGCTGGGTACAGAGGGTGGTAGGCTTCAGGAGAATGACTAAAAATATAGATCTGGATGCCACTAAGGTCAGGTTCAGTGGTGGTTTTCTAAACTCATGACATGTGCATTTAAAGAAAGCCACTCAACTCAGCAAGAGCAATAGTTGAGTTGATAAAAATGAGATTTGCTTAGCTGGGAGAGAGACTATTGCAAAATTCAAATAAATGATGATACATCAGAGGCAGAAAATCATAAAGCACATGAGAACTACTTAACACTGTTCAACGACTTACTGGCTGGGTGACTTGGGGAAAATTAACTAATTAAACTAATCAGTCTATACTTTAGTGGCCTCATCAATAAAGTAAGATAATCATGGCACCTAACTCATTGGGTTATGGTACACATTAACAAATATAAAACTCTCAGGACACTGCTGAGCACATGGTAAGTGCTCAATAAATGAAAGCTATTGTCATTGTTATTATAATAAAATCCCAGCACTCTCAAACAGTTTTTAAAACTCAAGTGACTCCAGAGATACTCTGTATAAGCAGAGAGCTGATTTAGTAGATCAACCTTTTCCCACAATAATTAACAAATATGATGGGGATAAACATAGCAGAAGAGAAGGAGGGAAAGGAAGAACACAATAAGAGCATGAAAAGATAATGGCTATCAGCAGCAGTGGTGGTGATTAAAATCAACAGTGAGGTTAGTGGTAACACAGAAGTGAGACTGAGATGAAGATGCCAAAAATGAGAGCTACACTATACCATCGGGGTAAGCAGAATCCACCCCACAGGAAAACAGTTGGAGAAAGCACAGGGCATCTCAAGTGTGTATGTTTGTGGAAGGACTGGTAAAGAACTCTTTGTGCCTTTCTATTATGACCTTTCAAGGCTCTAGGTGTCATTATATGATGCCAAGCAGTAGTATTTCTATCTGATAATTGGTATAAAAATTATCACATCTAATTCTATCTCATTAGCTACTATATATTATGGATTTTGATTTTCCTCTAGTAAAAGGCAAAAGACAAAAAGATTATAACAGTTTGTGCAACATGTAAAAGATAAAATGAGTATCTTCACATGACTTGGAAGGATTAGTCCAGGAATGTTTTATGGGACTTACTTGACTGCATTTGCTGCATTGCAGCTTTAAAATAGAAAGGTGGCCTGGCATAGTGGTTCATGCCTGGAATTCCAGCACTTTGGGAGGCCAAGGCAGGTGCATCTTCTGAAGTCAGGAGTTCGAATCAGGCTGGCCAACATGGCGAAACCCTGTCTCTAATAAAAATACAAAAATTACCTGGGTGTGGTGGCGTACACCTATAGTCCCAGCTACTCGGGAGGCTGAGATAGGAGAATCGCTTGAACCCCAGAGGCGGAGGTTGCAGTGAACCAAGATCGCGCCACTACACTCCTGCCTGGGCAGCAGAGCAATACTGTCTCAGAAAAAAAAAGAGAGAGAGAGAGACAGGAAGGTACTTGGTCAAAAGGCAAGCTGACATCTGGAACCATTTTAAGGAAGTGAGTTTAGGCCCACTTCTGAGACAGTAATCATTCAAAATCTCTTCCTGTATATATATACAGTTGTCCCTTGATATTCATGGGAGATTGGTTCCAGGACTCCTAGAGGACACTGAAATACGATGATGCTCAAGTCCCTGATATGAAATGGCTAGTATTGGCATGCAACCTACACACGTCCTCCTGTATACTTTAAATCACCTGTAGATTGTTTATATTTCCTAGTACAGTGCCTACACATCACTTTATTCATGTGGATTCAAGATAGTACTTAACTCGGGCAAATTTTAGTTTTGCTTCTTGGAACTTTATAGAATGTCATGGAGAAACACAGGCCTGGCTTGTGGTACAAGAACAGTGAGTGGTCAGTGTTATTACTTGTTCCATACAAATCCTACTAGGCAAATTGTATGATCACTTTTATAAAGGTTAATAAATTGAATATTACTAGGTTTAGGTAAATCACTAAAATCACACAGTAACTTTGGATTGGACTGCAGACATATTTGACAACAAATCTCTTCTCTTTCATATGTTGTAACTCAGAAACTTTTAGTGCATGAATTTGGTAAAATCCACTTTGATTATCAGAGTTCTATATGTTTTTATGTAACATTGTCTTTTTACTGTGTTCCAGCCCTTTGAGCTTTCCCAAAATGTAAGATATTACTGTCTTTATAAACTGATATAGATGTTTGCTACATATAGAGATATTTCATGAACACACACACACCAGACAGAAAACTCTCCTGTCTCATGCCTCCTTCTCCTCCCTCTATGTATCTACCGCCTTCAGAACAAAAAATCTTAAATCAGTTTTCTCTACCTATTCTACTCCTTAACTACCACTCCTGCCTCAATCCACTAAAATTTCATCACTTCTCAAACATTGTTCTTGTCGTGGCCACAAATTCTCTTTATTTTTTGTAAGTTGAAAGGCCACTGTAATTATGATATTACTTGACATCTCTCAATAATTTGATCGTGTTAGCCACTTCTTTCTTAAAATCTCCTTCCTTAAAATCAGTGACAACGTAGTTACTGCTTTTCCTTTTACCCCAGTCGCTCTCAGTCTCCTTTGCAAGAAACTCCCTTCTAGATCCCCTTCTCTTCTTCCATGCCTGATCCTGCCCACTCCTGTGACTTTGCTGGTGTCTGTGGTTCTAACCCATTCCCCTTGCCTGGTCTCCAGATCAGTCTTTCCAACTGCTTAGTCACTATATCTTCCCAGCCTTCAATTTCACATTTCCAAAATTGATTCCAATGTTTTTCCTACCTTCCTATCCTCCTACCTTCCTACTCTAAGCCTGACACAACTCCTAAACTACTTATTGTGAGGGTGGAGGAATATGAAGCACAGCATTCAGGACATGTTTATTGAATGAATTTAGGAAACATGGAAAGTAGAGAATTCACTTGTTTTTCCTTTATAGCTTAGTGACCTATAATAGGAAGTGCTTAAGAAATAATTTCTTAGAATGTTCCAGTTGCTTGTAAAATAGCTCTTTCTTTCTTTCTTTCTCTCTTTCTCTCTTTCTTTCTTTCTTTCTTTCTTTCTTTCTTTCTTTCTTTCTTTCTTTCCTTTCTTTCTTTTCTTTTTTTTTTTTTTTTTTGACAGAGTTTTGCTCTGTTGCCCAGGCTGGAGTGGTGCAGTGGGGCGATCTCGGCTCACTGCAACCTCCACTCCTGGGTTCAAGCCATTCTCCTACCTCAGCCTCTGGAGTAGCTGGGACTACAGGTATCCACCACCACTCCTGGCTAATTTTTGTATTTTTAGTAGAGACAGGGTTTTACCATGTTGGCCGGGCTGGTCTCGAACTTCTGACCTCTGTTGATGCTTCTGCCTCAGCTTCCCAAAGTTCTGGGATTACAGGCATGAGCCACCACACCCAGCTAAAATAGCATCTTATTATTCCTCCTGTGCCCCGCACAAAGCATACTAGGATAACCCTTGCATAAAAGCCAACATTTTGACCTTGGTCCATAACGCTAGTGCCCTTGGTAGCACTCCAGGGTGGATGACCCCTGCAGAGCTCTGAAGTCTCTCTATATGACCCCTACAACTATACCTGAAATTCTGCACTTCTGAAATAACCCCTGTATGAAGTGGCCCACCAAACCAGAATACTTTTAACAAGAATTAAGCACAAGCATAATTATGCAGTTTGGTATTTGAATGAGTTGATAAATTAATATTAGGTTGGTGTAAAGATAATTGTGGTTTTTGCCATTATAGAAAAATTAAAAAATAGAGACCCATAAAGAGATGGAGGAGATGTCTTTATAAGCAAGTATTATGTCAAAACATACTGTAGACAAAATATACTATATTTCTTGAGCATTTACTACGTGCCAGAAAATAGTCTATGAAGTTGGTGTGTGTTGATTCATTTAATGCTCCCAACAACTTTATGAGATGATTATTCTCATTTTCTAGATTAGAAACCCAATCACAGGGAGATAAAATAATGTGCCCAAGGTCACACATCTGTGAATGATGAAGCATAACCACCACATTACAGATGAGCTCAGTAAGGAAAGCTTGATTCCTTTACATGATTTACTGGAAAGTGACATAAAGCCACAGTTCACAAAAAGAAAACACATTTAGTAAGCAAATACATACAAAAATATTTGTCTGTCTTAGTAAGGGAGAAATGCCATACAACAAAATACCAACTTTACATCCCTTAAATGAGAGAGAGAGAAACAGGGAGAGGGAGAGGTGAAGAGAGAGAGGGAAGTAGAAAGAGAGAGAGGATGGGGAAAGGAAAAAGGGGAAAAGAAAGAGAAAGGGTATACTCCAATCTTGGTGAGGTCGCAGTGAGATTACATACTTTCTGCCATCCCCTGTTACAGTGCAATAGGAGCTGCACTAGAAAAATGATAGACCGAGAGTTACAAAGAATCTTTTCCTGAGATTTTAGCATAAGGAAATTATTTAATGAAAAAGAAAACTTCATATACCAAAATGATAATTTCATAATTATTTATAGTATAGTGATATTGCAGATGATCTAAATGCCTAGTGATAGAAATGTCATCATAATTCATGAAATCTGTAGATTATCCAAGCATGAAAATAGCCATTTTGAAGAAGGCATGTGTAATATAATGTTAAGTGAAGAAATCTGAATACAAACTTTAATTGTTATATCTATACCTAATTTTATGCTTATGATATAGAACTGAGTAAGAATATAGAAAAATTAAAACAGTTGCTATGTTAATTGTGATGTTATGATTTGCTTTATTAAATAACTTTTTTTGTTATAACATTGCTTTCGTGGCAAGTGAAACTAAGAAGTAAAGCAATTAGCTAGATGAGATATAAGGAAGTTTTGTAAATGCTCAGTACCATTATTTTGGGACAAGCGAAAAAGTTACCATTAGGTACTAGGAAGAGGCTGGGGCTTTGAGTATAAACAAATTTCGTTGTTTTTTTGTTTTTTGTTTTTTGTTTTTTTTTGAGACGGAGTCTCGCTCTGTGTGCAGTGACTGGATCTCAGCTCACTGCAAGCTCCGCCTCCCGGGTTCACGCCATTCTCCTGCCTCAGCCTCCCGAGTAGCTGGGACTACAGGCGCCCGCCACCTCGCCCGGCTAGTTTTTTGTATTTTTTAGTAGAGACGGGGTTTCACCATGTTTGCCAGAATGGTCTCGATCTCCTGACCTAGTGATCCGCCCGTCTCGGCCTCCCAAAGTGCTGGGATTATAGGCGTGAGCCTCCACGCCCGGCACAAATTTGGTTGTTGAATTCTGCCTGCAGCATGTGGTTTTAGATCAATCACAGCAAATTTGACCCTTGGTTTTATTCATCTGAAAAAAAGTCTAGACACTTGGATTAGTAGTCAATAAAATTTAGTCTTTTTTTCCTGAAGCAACCCTCCTATGAGTTTCAGGATGTAAAAAGCAAATAAAAACAAACCAAACAAGAAACTCACACCACCAAAAATCTAAGTTAATTCTATCCAGGCCTATCAATTGAAAAATACTTAATTTGGTGGCTGCTTTGCTGGATCCCAGCATTTGTATCTTCTTTTTTAAATTTGGAATACTAGAATGATAAGTATTTGGAAAATGGAATTTTTGCTTTGTCTAATTATTGAAAATATACCTATGTCTGGCCAGCATGATGGTAACCCATCTCCCTGTCTGTGGCTGTCAGAATGGGAGATTTAGAAGATACCAGTGTAGGATGAACATTCTAAATGTATTAGCGCAACTCTTCTCACCTGATTCAAAAGTTGGACAGAGTCATCCAATAAGCTAAGTACCTAGAGGCGAAACGAATTGAGTTTTCTTTGAGAACACTGTAAAGTTTTTCTCTTAATTATGCTAATGATTTCCTTGGCAAAAAGAAATGTGTTATATTCATATTACTGGTGGTACTTTAGATGATTTTAGGAAGTATATAGATTTTAATAATTTTTATTTATTATATTTTTATTTTACTGTGTATTAGGAAAAAAATGGTCACCAAAGCTTAATATGCACATGCATATACTAGGAATTATGCAAGATGATCTATATTGGTACAATAAATATAAAGGAACAATTTACATTCCTTTCTTAATTGATTCTTTCATTTTTCTTTTTGTTACATATTATACAATAATAATGTACATTGTTATAAATAAAACAAATGACTGGATGTACATGCTAAAAATATTTGACTTCTAAGAGATGTGAGTCAAGAAATTTAGAAACCACTGTATTTGAACAATATTGATTTTCCATCTTTAGTAGTGGTATAAAGTTTACTTTGAAATTTAAATTACAAAAATAGTTAACATAGGGTAAATAATAGTATGGATAGTAACACAGATAAGTCCCAGACCAAGGTAGTGAGATAAGAATTACTAAAGTTTGGAAATCCTCACAGAGAGTATTGGATGGTAGAAGGCATATGGCAGTGTCCAAATAAAAGCACATTCATGTACTAGCCTTTTCCCCTGCTCATGGGTATCTGGAAAAGTCGGTCATCCTAGAATAGCAGAACATCATTAATCCTGATTAGAAAAAGGGTGGAGAGGACACTGAAGGCATTTGGTAGGCCAGTTAAGAAACTGGTGGTAGGACATAAAAGATCATGGGTGCAAGGTTAAAATCTGCTTCTGTGTAGTGTCTATCTACTACTTTCAGACTTTGCCTTCTTACTTACAGCTCTAGTTCATGACTGATTTGGAGTAGAAGGAGATTTGAAATTCCTACAGCATAAGAAAAAGGTGCAGATAAAAAATAATTCATGTAGTCACATATTTCATACACACTTTTTTTTTTTTTTTTTTTGCAGCCATCCCCCACCACTGTACCAAAGTGGAGGTACTGCAAGAAAATCAAACTGAAGCTGCTTACTGGGCAAATTGAAAATAAATCCTAAATAGTGTATTTGTGACACTAAAGATAAACTAAAGTACCCCTTCAAAGTATCAATTTATAAATTTATACATGCTTTGATTTTTTAAAGAAAAGTAGAATAACAGTCTGTATATGGCTCTTAAAATGCTTTAAGGTGAAAATGCTACAAAAGAAAGTCTCCAGGTGTTGACCAAATATTTTAGTTCTGAATCTATGTAATTCATTAGAGAAAGAAGTAACCACTTCAGTGTGAGAATCAGCTTTTCTAAGCCATTTGTATTATGTGAGATAGAGGGAAAATAGATTATGGTTATTTTTGCCAAATAATTAACTATTATTAACTTGAAAACTATGTATCAACAAAAGGACTAGAAGAACACCTACAGTACTTAGGTCAAAGTAAGAAATTGTTAATTGCTGGATTTTATGCTCAGGAACATTTAAAAAAATAGTAACAGGGGAAAACGCCAGCCCATCTTCATTATGATGGTTTTGAATTCAGTTTCATTTCTAGTTATGAGGATTGTAAGGAAATTTTTGACCTTTCTTTTGCATCAGCCTCAGTTCACTCCCTTTGCAGTACTGCATAATTGTTGTGTATTTACCTCCCTAGAATTTACCTATGCTTGTCACTAGTGGGTGTGAATGCAGGATAAGGGGAAGGATAGAGGAGATGTCTAGGAAACTCAAGTTGAACTTTTGCCTTCTTGGACACTTCTGGGGCAAAAAATCTAAAAGCCCTAGAGACTTCCAGCTCCTGGTAAGTATGACTCATTAAGTACTGATCTTTCATAAATTGGCCTGGTCAGACTCATTCTTTTACTTAGAGAAATATAGGTCTGAAAAGAATTTTCAGCTGT
Organism: Colobus angolensis palliatus; assembly: GCF_000951035.1. Lineage (NCBI taxonomy): Eukaryota > Metazoa > Chordata > Mammalia > Primates > Cercopithecidae > Colobus > Colobus angolensis. Next base: position 2,592,447 of record NW_012115167.1, read on the forward strand.
CACAAAATTCATCTATGTTGATTGTGCTCAGGACTAACCAGAGACTCAAAGATGTTGGCCCAAACAGTTATTTTTCTCATTGCAGTGGCTGACAGCTCTCATTGCTGAATCTATGCTATGGCTTATTTCTTTTTGTCTGCTTTTTCAAGATGAAAAATCACTAGAAGCTGTTGAAGAATATTTTATTTTATATTTTATTTTGTTTAGAGACAGGAGTCTTGCGGTGTTGCCCAGGCTAGCCTTGAAATCCTGGACTCAAGTGATCCTCTCACCTCAGCTTCCCAAGTAGCTAGGATTATTGGCATGCACTATAGTGTCTGGCTGAATATCTTTTTTTTTACATGGGGAGAATATCCCTTTTAGACATTTCTTAAATATGCAGTTATACTGGGAGTTTGACTGATAAACTTAAAGCTCTTTGTTTGGTTTAAAATTAATTTCAGTTGCCTTTAGCTTTTCCCAATTGGTCAGCAATGTCTTATAATCCAGCTCACCTTTTAATTTTTCCTTCATTATTCTCGTGAGAGAGAAGCCCATATAAAACACACAAACACAAAGATAGTAGAGGTCCTATTTAGGTCTTTGACTTTTATAAGCTTTTTTCTGTATCTCCTCTTACTTAGCAAGTGAGATCAAAGGAAATATACTGAACATAAGAAGAGAGAGTTGATGGGACAAGGACTTTAGGAATATTATTGTGTCTCTAATAGTTTCATGTGGGTTGAAGGCCATCTGGACGGCATTATGGGAAAAGGGCAGCCTGCTGGGATATTTGGAAGAGAATCAGGTTTATTAGATAACTCGTGCAATAAAATTCAAATTTTGGAACACCTGAAAGGAATGAAGAAGAGAGGGAGCTATAAAAAGAAATATTTGATTGTCATATGGGTACTCTAGAAGTGAATATGGTATTATAGACAGGAGCAGTTGTTATTTTAGAGAGCACATTGTTCATATGACCCAAAAAAACAATATGGAGTTGCTCAAAACAAAGAAGATAGAATTGATGTGCTCGCAGTTGGTTTTTAGGAACATACCTCGGCCTTTATAACTGATAGAAAAATATGAAATCTCTCCCTCTTTTTGAAGCAAAATATTCCTTTTTCTAGTTTTCTCTTGACTTTTTAATGTTTAGCTCATGTTAAAGATAGAATTCTGGTCCTTATAAATTTTCTTGAATTTTGTACAGTTTTTAAGGAAAAAAACTTTTTATAAATTATTTCAATGTTTTCCTTTAGAAAAAGCATGCTTAGGAAGAACTGTTAAATTTATGTTACAGTTTAATTGTTCAGATGATACATAAGAGAGCATTTTATTCCAGTATTTCTCAGATAAAAGAATGTGATCTCTAAGTTTAGAAGCACTAACTTAGGAAACTGAAGTGCATGATATATAGCAGCTTTCAATTCTGAATTTTTACCAGTTTGGTTTATGTAGCTGATAAGAAAAATCCACATGAATGCATGTGGGGCAATTGTTGTCATTCTTTACATTAGGACATGTTAAGCTATAGGATAGCCATCTATATTTGCCAACAAAATTGCTGAACTTTTGGTAATAATTTGTCCCCAATGGTGTCAGAAAGACAAAATGTAAGTGGCTGTACTTAGTTACATAGTAGTCATCCAAAGCATTTAAAAAAGGTACTTATCTTTAAACGTAGTCTAATTATACTATGTATTAAATATATATAATTAAAGTGAAAACATATATTGTAACAAATCTCTTAGGGGTCTGCCATCTACGGCCCCTACTTTGAGAATTATTGGTCAAAACAGTTTTTTCTTCCTATTTAACTGTCCTGTGTTATTGTCTCTATGGCAAAAAACAGGAGATGGGGGCAGATGTAATAAATCCATGCAGAAGAGATCATCATTTGATGTTAGATTTCCAAGACATTTAGCATTTGCCCAATTCAACTACCTTATGTTGACAGAAAACTGACCCAATGAGACGAAGTGATTTATACCCAGTAGCACAGCTAAAGTAAGACTCAACCCCAGGACTCTTGACTTCCAGTTTAGTACACTCTGGTGTACAGCTGTCAGAAAGAAATACAAATGCACTTTTATCAGAGCAGTGGAAAGAAAATAGTATTTGGTTAATAGTAATTGGTCAATACATATAAACTTAGATTACTTTGGTTTCTAAATTTTCCTTTCTTGTTGGATTAAGTTAATTAAAAATATATTGAACTTTATTTCATTTTTTACTTTTTATTTTTGCTTTTAAATGCTATAACTCAAATACTAAGGTAGAAAATTCTTTTCTGTTCTCCAGTTGAAGAAAAAGATCTCATTTTATGAAGTCATTTAAGACAGGAATATTAGGAACTGCCAAATGAAGAGTAGATATGTCTATTTGGGGTGATGTGGAGTATAGTAGAAATGCTTTGGGGGTATCAAACCTGGAACATCAGATTTGAAGGGAAATTAACTTTTCTGTGCTGTTCTGCTTCATTTTATGCCATTCCATTCAACATTTCACCCCTCACCAACCTCTGATTTACCCATTTGGACTGTATCATACATCAACTTTTGAGGGCCTTGGTTTTCTATCTATCCACTCAAATGCCCATCATTAATGTCACCCTGTCTGTTTCCATGTCAGGTTTCACAGAACTCAACTGCACATGTTCTTTCTGTCAGAAGTTTTCTTTTTCCTTTCTTTCTTTCTTTCTTCTTTTTTTTTTCATGAAGACAGATTTTCATGCTTAGTCAAAAGAGGTAATGGGAAGTAAAAAATCCATTTAACTTTCAGGTATTTTTCTGTGTTTATACTCAAAATTGGATATTATTTAGCATTGTATTTATTAGAGGAAAAATGATTTTTGATGCTCATACTTCATCTTCTCCTTTCCATTAGTATACTTAGACATTCCAGAGTCTGTACAAAGGAAATCAGCAGAGTAAGAGACTGAACAAGGGAGGAAGTAATTCCAAAACTGTCTTCACTCACAAACTATCTTAAGCAGGTCACACAAGGAGGAGAACAAGCACTGTTCTAGAAAAGACAATGCATTGAATATTTAACAAATGTTGTATGATGTAATTACTTGGAAAACATAGTACCTTTTCCAATTTAGAGGGATACTCAAAAAAGGTAAAAGCTAAGGTTTTGTTTTTAATAATTAAAAAATGCCTACAACAAAAATCTCATGACTATAAGCATTTGCTATTTAGGAATTTTATATATTTTTATGTGATTTCTGTAATTCAAGTTTTGAATAAATAAAATTATAGCAATTGCTACCTGATGGCCAGCTGTGTGCTAATAAAGCTTGTTTAGTGAAGGCCAGCTATCTGCCAGTGAAGTTTGCTCTACATCATCTCATTTTGTATAGTTAGTTAAATGATGTCATCTTTATTTTATAGATGAAGACACTGAGGTTCAGAGGTGAGAAGTAACTGCTAAGATTGCACTGCTGTCATATGCCAGAGGTGGGAGGTATCTAGGCTTTCTGGTGTCGTGCTTCTCACTGAACCCTGCAGCCACTACGCAATGAAGACAGCACAGTACTTCAGTTGGCCAAAACCATGGCCCAGTTAAATTGATGTCAGCCACAAAGGGCTCACAAATGATTGTGTACATGAAAACAGGACATATTTAAAAACCTTTGGGTTAACATTTTAGGATCTGAGTATGTGATAGACTGTTATCCCAAAACCTGAAGAAATAATAGGGATGTCTGCTTTTATATAATATCTCTTTCCTGTACTCAGAATGCCCTCTCCTTTCTCTAATCTTCAATGTTAAAACTTCATCCATCTTTCAAAGCCCAGATTAAATTAACACACCAAAAGGGGTAATTCCAACCGAAAGTGATCTATTCCTTCCAAGACTGGGACCATTTCGTTTGAATGAGGACTTTTGACTCTATGTAGAGTCATGATGTCTGACTGCCCCTGTTATGGAGCCTGTCTATACAGATACAGTTCTGTCTGACTCATCTTAATATTTCATATTGCAAGTGGCTTGCTTTTAATGATATCTTAATACTAATTTTTTGAACAAATAGAATGACAATAAAGACAGGAACTGATATGAGTTTCTAACATAGAGGTTCTATAGATGGGGTGATGATGATGATAAGCTAACATTTTATCCACACTTAGTCTGAGAAAAAAAAAAAAAACTGTGAAAACTGTTTTATAATCACATTTTTGCCATCCTAACACTACTGTTAAGAAGGGATTATTATTATCCCAATTCTAAAAATCAGGAAATGGTCTCAATGAATTAACATAGTACGCCTAAATTCACAGAGATAGTAGGTAACAGGGCTAAGATTTAATCCCAGGTCCATGTGACGCTCCAGCTAAAGCCTCCATGCCATGGAAATGAATATCTTTTTCCTCCTCCGTGTTTGCTCCAGAACTTAAGGCTAGACAAAGTCTCCTCAGATAAAGCCATCGCCATCTAAGAGATGGTGCAGCAAAAGAGGGGAAAACCTAGGGCTACTAAATGTACTTGTGCAGAGTGTACATGCGCACAAGACCTCCATGTGAATAGTAGCTCCTGGAGGTAAGTGTTCAGTGCACAGTCTGCACAAACTTTCATGACAGCCCTGAAATTTGTGCCTTATTTGAAGCAAGCCGTTCCCTCACTCTTCCATCTAAATGTTGACTGGTTAGGGGGACTACACATTTCTCCTGTTTACTTCAGGGATTATTTTAGTCAAAAGACATACAAAGAACAATCTACATCTTAGCTTTAAGTTCTGAAATAAGCCCAAAAGAGAAAGTTAACTTGTTGTATACAGTAAGAATCTCATTTTCTAAAATAATTATCAACAATAAGTACCCATAAAAGATTTTAAGTAGTAAGCAGTTATGATTCTGAATAAGTATTAAAATATCATTATTTCCCAAAGAATTAAGACACATTGGTGAACAGTATCTCTGACTTTTCTCAATGTCATCCAATAAGGATTCTCCTAAAGGTGATTTTGATTCATAATAGTGTAAGCAGTGAAAAATAAATAACCTGGCAGATGCAATGCCACCTGACACATCTGAAAGCATGTTCCTTTAATCTGTGTCTGTTTCACTAATCTATCTTTTTAAATATTTCCAAAGGTCTCCCCAAAGTCTGAGCTTGAGTTAACACTGTAAGCTCTTGATATTCATTCCTTCATTTAGAAACTATTATCCAAGCCTTGAAAACAGCCACTTAGCCATTCATTCTAGGAAAGTAAAGATTTATTCTGGTGAGCTTTCAAAAACCTTAACTTTCATTTCATTATTCATTCATGTATTTTCATAGCAGAGCAAAAGTGATGGCAGTGCACTTCCATTCTCTAGGCAAGTGTGATTCTTATATGTAAAGATGCATAGGGTATCTGATGCTCAAATAAGAGGTCTAAGTCATGGTCAGAATTAACCTAGGAACCTATCTTCAATTTTTTTTTTTTTTTTTAACAATTGTTGTTCTCCTACCAAAGCAAAGTTCCTCTTGACTAAGTGTTTCCAATTGCTTTCTCCGTGTGTAGCCAATTTTTTCCTGCTTTCCTATTTTCTACTACCTTATCCCTCAGCTTTTTCACACCCTGTTTCTTAACTGATTTTCATTTCAGTCTTGAGCCCTCATTGTAGCAGAGCACCTTGGTTTCCCAGTCCTTTGCCTACCTGCTTTATGATACCAACAGTGCCCTGCTGGTTGCTTCGCTGCTCTGTGGCTGATGCCCACTGCCACCACATCACCTTTTCTCTTATTGTCTAAGTTTCCTACCACTTCCTCAGCCTCCTTAGTCATCAGTGTCTTACCTCTACCTCTCCTGCAAATAGCTCCTCACCTAGTCAGTGATTTGCCGTTGATTAGGGGGAAGAGTCACTGATTTGGGATGTTGATGATCTTTGTTGTAGAAGCTAATGGAGAAATCTTTATGTTGATGATGGCCAAGTTTTTATTCCAGTCTAGAACTTTCTGCTAGTTTCCAAACTCAAATATCCAGATTATTTTGTCAAAAATGTCTCCCTAGTTTTCCCACACTATGTACGTACGGTATCGAGCTAGTTATCTCCCATCTCCCATGAACCAGTTCTATCTTCTGTATTCACTCTTTCCAATGATATCATCCTGGCTAGAAGCCTGAGAATAATTCTTGACTCCTGTTTTTCTGTCTTTCCCTCCCCACATCCAGTAACTTGTGAAATGTCACAAAATCCAAATCATGCTGTCCTCTCTGTTCTCCTTTCTATGATACTGGTTAAGGCCTTATCATCCACTTTTTCAGTTCAATCTATGTCATTTCCCCAGCCTTGCCTCCCTCAATGTGGCTTTTTGGCTGCCTCTCATGTACAGGATAAAGTAAACATTTCTTATTGTGACTTTATTTTATGATCCCTGGTTCTGCTTTTATATCTTGCCAGTCAGTGCCCTATTCTCTATGCTCCTCGGCACCATAATCCTTGGAATTCTTCATATCTCCATCTTGGCTTTCTTCTTGGTGACTTTGTGATATTTCTTCACGTGGACTTTGCTATCCATTTCTTGTTTGGCATCTGAGGTGCACTTTCAGTTTGAGTATACATGGTTTTATTTAATTTGGAAAAATGTTGAGCTATCATATTCTCAAACATTACTTGTCTGCTGCTCCCTCAAATCTCTTCTGCTTGGATGCATCAGTGTGTATTGGAGTTCCTCATCTTCTATGTCTCCAAGCTTCCCTTTTCAATTTTTATCTTTATATGCTTCATTACTGGTTGACACCTCAGATGTTGTCCAATTCATCAATTTCTTCTTTAGCTGGTGTTTGTCTAGAGCATTTCCAATTAATTGTTTTCTTTATTTTAAACATTGTGTTTCACATTTTTGGAATTCTAATTAAGTGTCTTTTCAGATACCCATTCTCATTTCTATTTATTCTGTTTCTTTCTTAAATTCTCTATTACCTTATTATTTATTCTAAATGCCATGCATATCTTCATCATTTTGACGATGTTAAATATAAGTATTTTAAAGATACTTAGGAATTTTCTAGTTATTTTCATTTCACTTAGGGTGTGTCATTCTACTGATTTATTGATTTTATTGGTTTGTTCTCCTAGCTCTTTTTCCCTCGTGTATTTTGGAATTTAGTCTTCAGACTAGAATTGCGTGGGGTTTGTTTCATTGCCCTCCTGTCCTGCACTCATCCCTTCCTATATAGCACTTTTGAGCTTGTCTCTATCCAGTCACCCTGATTCTTCAGTTCACAACTAGGTCTTTGATTGGCCATGTAGCACTTTGGTCTCATGATGAAAATGAGGCTAAAACAGATGTTATTACTGAGTCAGTCAGGGCTATGAGGCTGTGTATGCTACTTCCAGCCATGTAACTACAAAATTTTATGTAAATAATAACCTTAGACAGAGGGCACTGTGGAGGAAGACTGACAGGGAACTGCACTGACATAATCCTTCTGGTTGCTTCTCCATCTTATCACTGATTCCTCTCTTGGGGAGAAAGAGTGACTTACTGGCTTTGAGAGTTTTGAGATGGAATGAATGTATGTGGTTTAGATGCTTTGGGGTTTTTTCTTTGAGACTGTCCACAAGTGGCAAGGAGTGACTTCTGATCTGCCCTCTTGGCCAAGATCTAATCAGAGCAGGGAAGCTCTGACTTTGCAAAGGAGTGAGCAGTTTTGCATCCCTTCTGTTACTGGGTGCATAAATCTATCTAATTCAGGAGACTGTTACCAACCCCACTGGCTATGCATCTAAGCGACACTCTCCAATTTAGCATTTATCAGCAATAAGGGATGCATTTTGATATTCATCTTTCTTACTCTCACTAATCTTTCCCTCCTCCTCTTCCTCTCTTTTTTCCTCTCCCTCTCCACTGGTTCTGACCTTGAAGAGGTAAAGAGATGCTATATATTGGGCTTTCTTGTAATCTAGGAAGTGGTCATAGCCTTTTCACAGGCAGGTCTCTAGTTCCAAGCCTGTCTCTAAACATCAGTCTTACATAGTGCATTCTTAATCTCATTTTACTCACAGAAGCAGAAATTCTTAGCTTTCTTGCCTGGTTCCATAGCCCGAGAGCAAGACTCGCAGTTTCAGGACCAGGCCTGAAAGATTTATGTTACTTGTCTGCTTTCAGACCACAGAGATGTCTAACTTATTTATTTGATCTCAGCAGTGCCTTTTGGATTTTACCTATAACATTTTTATACTTTGCTACATTTTAATAGCAGAGGCCAGTGTGTAGACACGTGACTTTATAATTTTGTATTAGCCTGAAATCCTTTTCAGCTACTTTGTGCGTGTTATTTCCTCTACCTGACATGCCTTTTGTGTCTCGTGTATCCCTTCACCTAATTATTATTTAACACACAGCTTTGATGGCACCTTTTTAAGAAAACTTGCCCTGCAAAGTTAGTCACTTCACTTTCAACCTGGAAATGATCCTTTTAGGTGTCTTTCGCACTAGGTTCTAAAATCCTTTAGGGCCAAGATGGTATCTTATACATTTTTGTGACTCCAGCACAGTTCCAGTGCCTGATATAAAAGCATCTTTAATAAATGCCTTTTGATTTATTAAATGCTTGTATATATTATAATGCTTGTTAATTGAATAAATGCTTTTTGAGGTAAAGGTGTAATTGTGTATTTGCACTGTGGGATCATATATAAAGTCTTCAGTTTCCTCTTTTCATTTTTACTGGAATGTCATTATCATTGCCATCAACATTACCTTAATTTAAGGAGTCATCATATCTGAAAGGCAGCATGCTAAGATGGAAAACAACGTGGTCTTTGAACTCTACTAAGACTACAAAAGTTAGCCGGGTACAGTGGCAGGCACCTGTAATCCCAGCTACTCAGGATGCAGAGGCAGGAGAACCACATGAATCTGGGTGGCAAGGTTGCAGTGAGCTGAGATCACGCCACTGCACTTTAGCCTGGGTGACAGAGCAAGACTCCATCTCAAAAAAAAAAAAAAAAAAAAACAGAAAACAAAACAAAAAAAAGAACTTAAATTCATAACTTTCTTAATATTGATGTCTACGAGTAACTTTCTGACTTATCTATGAATAGCTATCACTAGGTTTCTTAATACCTATGAATACCTATTTTCTTGTCTGTAAAATGGGGTTAACAGGCTAAACATTGCATGATTTGATTATGATAATAAATCACAGATTAGGCAGCGAGCTAATACTTCTTACTCTCCCATCCCTACACTGGTCCTCTTGTGTTGAATGATGCAATGATTACCTAACAGAAATGCAGTTTGTCTGCGTTCAAAAATTCCCCTATGGTCTTGATCTTTCCCTATAAGCATAATCAGAGGTGGTTGCTCAGAGGGTATCTTGAAATGTAGGTCTGTTCTCCCCTTAGGCTTTTTCCTAGCAAAAGCTATATCATTCCTCCAATAAAGTCTGCCAACGTAAAGGCACTCTCATAACAGGATTTTGAAGAGAATGAATATTAGAATCTTACTTTTAAAAGCCTGAAAATACAATTAAACAATACTTTAAATTGGAACAATACTAGAAGGACCCCTGTCACAGCACCACTTCTGGATAGGCAAGACATATTATCACGTGCAAAATAAAAGTGACAAATTGCATATGGAAGGCTGAAGTGAACTTTTTCAAATCCAGGAGTTGGATATCTTATTCTCAGTTTCATTCTAAATAAAAAGGAATGTCAAAAATGGTCTTATTTAATTCTTTAATCTTCTTTGTGTTGTTGTTTGCTCTTTGCGAGTAGAAATAGGGAATAAAATTCACTTGCTTAATTCTCATTAATGTGTTAGAGAAGTGGAATGGGGTGAGGTTTGTTCATCCTCATTGCTTCCTTTTTCTGGGCTGGAGGCCATAAGGCACTTGGCTTCTAGAGCTCAAGCTGTTCTGTTCTTCAAATATCCCCTGACAATCAATTTATTGAGTGATCCTGATGTTGCTCCAGGGATGAGATGACAATTACAGACCCACCAGGAAGCAAAAAGGTGGCGAGAACAGCAGTTACTATACAATGGTGAGGATTCAGGGATTTGTCAGAATATGAGCGTGAGGCAAGAGTGAGAAAGAATGGTGTGCGTGTGTGTGTGTGTGTGCGCGCGCGTGTGTTTTCAGCAGTGAGGATACACTGACTTTGATGTTTAGATGTACTTAAAATATGCTTCCACTGAGCAATAAATGCAGTCTTAGCAATAGGAGAAAGGGCTAGAAATAAGGGAATTTATAAAGGAAGAAGGAAAAGTGGAACAATGGCTTTTGAATGAAGGCCCCTTCTACTATTAGAAGGCAAGAGCCACTCTTCTATGCCACATGTGAGAGTGAACATCAGAGTGGGAGATGCTGGAACGTATTTGACTTTGAGTGTTGAGTTGGAGCCAAACTTCCGTCAAGACTGGCTGAAGATTGTTCAATTTTTAGAACTGCTTTCTTTCCTCCAATATGTGAATTCTTTGGATTCTATAAGTGATGATGATTGAGAGGAGGTCAGTGAAGGGGGAAAGTCACTGTTTTTAAAGTGATTTGGCTTTTTTTATTGTTTTCCATGATTGATTGGATAGAATATGCTTTAAGTAGTAAATTTCAGATAAATACTTTGCTGTAAGTTCTATTGGACATATAAGAATAGGGAAGGGAAGAAAATCTGGCTTTATTTCTCTCTCCAATAAACATATTAGCAAATCTATTTCCCTGTGTCCATCAAAAAGGTAAACTTTTAAAAAATAAGATACATAAACAAACATAGCAGACGGATGCAGGATATAACCCACTGAAGCTTGATCGGTTTATATTTATTTATTTGTTCTTGGTAAGCCGGTTATCTCATATGGGATTCAAGAAATAAGCAGGAGCTGTGACACCTCTGTTATAGTGCTCAACAAGAAACAATTCCCCAGATTCTTTGAATTAAAGCTAAAAGTAAATTGAACATATTAGGTTCCACATTTTTGAATGAAATTCCAAGAGTGATCTTTGTTTCACTCTGTATTTTATCTCTTCTTGTTCTGAGTAAGTTGGGAAAATTAGGTAGTTCTTATTTATTTAGAGGAGAACCCTGTAATATTATACCATCAAGGTGAACTAGAGCAGGGGTCCCCAACCCCTGGGCCACAGACAGGTAGGTACCTGTTAGGAACTAGACCACACATAGTAGGAGGTAAGTGGCAGGCCAGCAAGCATTACTGCCTGAGCTCTGCCTCCTGTCAGATCAGCAGTGGCATTGGATTCTCATAAGGCGGTGAACCCTATTGTGAACTGTGCATGCAAGGAGGGGATCTAGGTTGCACGCTCCTTGTGAGAATCTAATTCCTGATAAACTCCTCACCACCCCCTCCTTCATAAAAAAACTGTCATCCATGAAACCAGTCCCTAATGCCAAAAAGGTTGGGAACCACTAAGCTAGAGAAAGTTCCACGAGCATCTTTTGTGTGTGCATTTTTAAACAGGTTACTCCACTTGAGACTGGAATTTAAAATATCTTTACATTTTCCTCTTGATTTTATTTTAATAAATAGTATTTTTCTAAGAGCTAAAAAAAAAAACCCTAATTTTACGAGAACATTTTGTGTAAAATCAGATCCAAATTCCAGACACAGTGATAGCAACTGCTACACATCCTTTTACATAGCTCTTGAGAATATTAAGGCATTCCACACCAAATTTCTATGTTAAAGGCTTGTGAATAGGATTAAATTTGACCCAAAGCAAGGTGGCAAAAATATGTCATCCAGTACTTATAAAGCAGCATGAATGAAAATGGACTCCATCCAGTTTTGATGTAAATTATAAACAATTAAAAGTACATAAGTTACAATGCCCAGAGCTGAACACTGAGGACATTACTGCACACTTGAGATAACTTTGAGAACTGAAGAAGCAATTGTTTCACAGTATGACATGAAAATAACAGACAATATTTGTGTCTGCAGAGTCAAGCACAATCTTGTGTGCCTTTATCATGTAGGGGATTTTTTTCAACACGCTGGCAGGAGCATGAGTGATGCACAATGGCAGTGGTGAATAGTTTTTGGAATAGATTAGTAGGTGACGTCACAGATAAAGGACTATTTATCACCATAATTTAACACAAGATGCAACACAATGGCTTGATGGATGCATTTTATGGTTTTTAGCCAATCATAATAATGGACCTATTGACTAAAGTTTATGTGTCCTTTACACATCCTTCGTGTTTTAGAAAAAAAGCAGGGACCACGCTGGGGAAGAATGAGTGAGAATTCAGAAAGGACCAGCCCTTTGTGGAGTATGTTTTTCACCTGCTCAGGCTCCTATCCCCCAGTCTCTGGGGCTCTAAGCTCAGACTACCAAAGGCCAAGGTGAGAGCCGAAGCTAAATTAAAGGAATCATCTGAGGTGAGAGACAATGTTGCTCTGCCTCACCACTGAGGTCCGTCAGCAGGGATGGGAATCACTTAGGGAGCTGAATTACTGTCACTTCCCTAAACAAGGGAAGGGGTGCTGGTTAGAGAGAATGATACCCCTCAGAGAATTTTTTAGCTAGTAGGGTCTGAAAAGATGACAAAGGAGGTCAGAAAACGTTCTTTCAGAGAAAATGAGGAATTCGTTGTGTCTGATCAGAGAATTTGCTTAAAGAAGGGAGAGTATGCAGTGTCTTCTTTTTCCCCCCATAAACACTCTGAAGAATACATTTGTTTTCACTCATTTTCATGGACTTTTGGACTACTATAAAATATTGGGCTAATTTCTTCTTGTTATTTTAAAAGGATTCACTTGTAGGTAGTTGGAGAACCAAAGACTCTAAAAAGGGCTCAGAAAGTAGAAGAATTGGATATTTATGTGATTAATGTTTTATCATTTCTCTCACAGCCAACCAGGACTAGGATTTTTTTTTCAATTGAATACAGCAAACAAGCAAAAATATTAGATGATGAAATGATGACACTACACTGACAAAAATTAGTTTCCTCAATCTCAGCACGTAGGTACCCATCTCTTACTGACTATTCTTGGCCTTGTCTGCAAATGAGGGTAATAATATCATGTCCCTCATAGAAAATTTGGGAGAGTTCAATAAGGTGACATCAAGAAAAGCAATTCATATATATGCATACCTCTTATGCCTGAGGCATTGTCCAAGTTTTACATTTACCACCAACTTGTCTACATGGCACAGGGGTGGAGAGCAGGGGAATAAGCCTCTGGGTTCTAATCTTGGGTGGTGGTCATATCATTTGAGAAATCAGGAAAGGTTTAACATTTGTAACCCTCAGTTTTCACTTACTTAAAACGGAGTTTATAGTAGTACCAGCTTTATCCGATTACTCTGAAAATGAAATAAGTTAATGAATGTAAAGGACTAGTCTGTAATAAGTATTAAATAAATAGAAGTCATTGTTATGACTAATCCTGCTCTTGGATTCTTTTAGGAGGTAGCCTGCCAGTAATGAAAGGACCAGTTCAGCTCTCATTATGAATATTTTTAACAGTGTAGATTCTATATTTGTACATGCTATCTGTCTGTGCTTCAGTTATTTGCTCCAAAGTATTTTTCACTCACCACAGTTTGAGATTTGAGTGGAATAAAATATATTTAAATGGCTCTCTGTGTAAAGGGAACATTTTTTTAAAAAACAGTAGACAGAGAAATAAATTCTCTATTTATCAATCTATCCATCTATTCATCTAAACTTTTTTGAAATTAGTACCTTATGTAGGGGACCAGATGGCTCAGGAAATTTGTAATCCTCATACTTTACATTGCCAAAGTGCTTTTAAATTAAAAATCTAAAAGCATCTTACCAATATTAGCTCATAACTCATTAGAATTAACCTAAGATCCTTGGTTCATTTCATCCCCAAGATGCTAATTAGCAAAAGCACTTCTTACTCTTGCTGTTTGGGTGGCTTAAATAAAATGGTTACACTTTGTTTCCAAAGAGTATGCATCTGCACTGTGATTGGTCAGTGTTTTATAGCTTTGGTTTCACTAGAAAAATTTTAAAAATCATGCAAGTAGGCAGAAGTTTCAAGATAGAGAAAACTATACAATAGGTGTTTAATATTTTGAAGAAGAAAATACTTGGGCAGGAAATGAGAAATAATGCATGTTTCATCATGTAAATGCCGGTGAATTATTGATGATGTAGAGAGTGTGAAAAAAATTTTGAGATTTTAACTCAAGGAGATATACACAACCTCATAAGAATTCCAGAGATTTAGTGAAGTGAAATTCATGATAGAGGCTCCTGGTGAGGAAAGTTATACCTCTGTTTGAAGAGACACCTGCATGAGAATGGGAGGCACAAGGCCAAGGGAATGTTACAGGAAATCAGTGAAACTGATGATGCAATGTTCTGTTGAAAGTAAAAGAGAGAAATAAAACTAGCATTAGAGAGATAACATGGGTGCTGCATTTCAAGTATAGGTAAAATAAATGGATAAGAAATAAGTTGCCTTGGTGATGGGGGAAGTCAGCTACCAGACTATCTGCTGAAATTGTCACTCAGCTATGAGTAGAGCATGTAAAACATTTGAGTTTTACCCTACATTTCATGTCTTGCTACCAAGTCTTGTCAGATGAGGCCACCTTCAGTTTGTGATAGACATGGGAAAGGCTTTAAACCTAGTGAACCTGGATTTCAACAACACATTTGGTAAAATCTGTGATTATCTTTATGGACAAAAATGGTAAAATGTGGGTAGGATAATAGGTGTGTACATTTGTAACTATTTAATCACATGCCAGGAAGTGCTACTTAATGAAACGAAGTTTATCTTTAGGGAACAAACTGTGCTTATGCTCCTGTCAAAGGTCTTATTTCTTTGCATATTTTTCACAATGACTGGTGATGACATAAATGGGTTACTTTTCTGATTACTAGATGACAGGAAAGAAGGCAGGGAACTCAAATATTTGCTTCATGATCAAAAAGCTCTCTAAAGGATGAAATTATGGGTCAAGCATAATGAAGTGGGAACTAGAAGAGATAAAAATAAAGTTATACACATAGGACCCCCAAATCCCTCTGTTTTAATATGTAATAGGGAATATGAAACTGAACGGTAGTAATACATTTTATGGAGGCTGTACTAGTCCATTCTCACACTGCTAATAATGACATACCTGAGATGGGGTAATTTGTAAAGGAAAAGGAGATTAAATAGTTCCACATGGCTCGGGAGGCCTCACATGGTGGAAGGCGAAGGAGGAGCAAAGGCACGTCTTGCAAGGTGGCAGGCAAGACAGCATATGCAGGGGAACTGCCTTTTATAAAACCATCAGCTCTCGCGAGAACTTATTCACTATCACGAGAACCCAACACAGGAAAAGCCTACCTTCATGATTCAGTTACCTCCCACCGGGCCCCTCCCATGACGCATGGGGACTATGGCAGCTCCAAATTTAAGATGAGATTTGGGTGGGGACACAGCCAAACCACATCAGAGACTCCGTGTTTAACTGATTCTGAAAACCCAGCATCAGTCAACACTGTGATGTAACTACTAGAAAAGCTGTGTGTTTCACTGACATTTATATAACATCAGTACTGATGAGATGACAGATTCACTTTACCCTGTGCTAGTCAGACTAGACTTGGACCGTGGTGGTTCATTTTAGAGCCCATACTTTAAAAAGACATTGATGAGATGATATACACCAAGAATTATTGTGGGTGACCATAGAGGGAGAACTTGGGATAATATTTGTAAAATATAGAGGGTGAGAGGAGTGGGTTAGACAGGGTGTTGGGGTTTTGTAGCAGTATCAGGAAGGTACTCCTAAAGACAGATGAACTAGAGGAGTGAAGAGTTGATGCACATCTTGTTAGAAATTTTATAAAGAACTTAAGAGTCAGCTGGTGTGTTGGACTAGCGACTTCTGATGGTCCTCTAAATCCAAGATGTCAGAAATGTAACAAAATCTTAATTTGAATGAGCCACGGATATGAAAGTTGATATTAAAGAAATGAAGTAAATGGAGAATCACTGGCGTGCAAAGAAAAAAAAAAAAAAAAACCCTTGAGCCAAAATCTCTGGTTATCTGCTACGTGTTTTACAATATGTTTCTACACATCCTGTTTCAAAGTAGTGCACAAAGAAAAAGGCCCTTGGATGGTAATTAGCCTCTGAACTTTTCTTTAATTTGGAGTTTGAATTAGATTCTTCACTCTTAATAGAGGACGTTAGATTGACACCTGACGATAGCCTGCATGTCCCAAATCTTCTAGCAGGCTTCAGAGATGAACTCAAATCCCTACTATATTTGACTTTTACTGAGCCTTTGATGTTTGCTGTCCCTTGTTTAGGAGTTGGAATAAAAATATTGACCACAAGGACAATCCTATCACTCACAGTTGCATACAGTTTCTCTGAGTATTGCTTTCAGTCATGAAAGATCATTTTTTTGGAAGCAAAGATCAAGTATCTTTTGGGTCAAGATCATCTTCATTAATATATTTTTTTCCAAATCGAAATAACGCTATTTTTTCTAAAAGAAGAATACTTCAGTACATTCTTCCATGTCTAGCCTTTAGTTTTATTTTGATTTCACAATAAAGTTTGAGTGTTTCAAAGGCCAGAACCATCTTTGAATCCTCAGCGCTTACCTCACTTTTGGCACAGTGCAGGTGCTCAATGAATGCTTGTTGGACTTAAAAGCTTACTGATGATTCGATTAAAGGACTTTAAAAAATATGACAAATAAATACCAGAAGTGATCCTGGATTGGATCCTGAACCAACTAAAGGGCCTTCAAGGGACAATGGTTGAAATTTGAATAAGATTTGACTAGAGATTAATTTTGAATTTTAATGTTAATTTTCTGATTTTGATCATTGAACTGTGGTTATTAACACTAGTTAATATTGCAAATATATTAATATTTGAGGACTCTTGTATACAGGGATTCTTCGTACTATTTTTGCAAATGTATTCTAAAACAAAAAATAAAAGAAAGGAAAAATGTTTTTCGATGATATCACTTAGCAGCCTCAGAATAGATTAGAACAAGATTAGTTAGTATTTTTCTAAGGCCTAGATATTTACGGGACAGAAGGAAGTGGTCTTGCATCTTGCATAAATCATAAGCTTGTTCTAAGGTACCATTGACAGGCATCACTTGGAATTAGCAATATCAGATCACAGGAAAGTGGCTGGTTGTAGAGAAGGCCATTCGTCCACCTGAACTTTATAACTGTCAACCAAACTGATGTAGAGTGAGTTCTCTTTAATTTTACGGAAAGTAGCCTAAAAGATGACTTCAAACTGACTAGGATTTAATTTTCAATGCTAACCTTCAATTAATTTGTAACATTTTTGGCAATTGGTTTGCTGCAATGGCTGTAATTATGTTGTTTTCTGAGTGATGAATTCATTCAGTACATACTCTCCAGACTGTTTATACAGCTGGAAAATAACATTGGTAATAGATGAGGGGAAAGAAGTTAATAACTAACTTACTTTAAAAATTCGGTTATCCATGTGTATATTTTTAAGTGTCTCCTGAGCCATTATTGGGTAGCTTAAACTAAATTTTTCATGGCCACTATTTTAAATGAGCTAGTAATAAAATCACCAGTTGTTTTAATATTTTAAATGCTGTCTTATATTTTAATTGCATATTTGACATTGCAAAGGAGGCAGCTTAATGCCTTTTAATCCTTAGTTCACCATTTGCTGAAGAAAGCTATGTTGGTTTTCCATTAAGGAAACCAAACCTGTCATCTACAAATTTCTTCTTAGCCAGAACTGCTCTTAGCATTTTCTAGAATTCTTTCTATGATCAATTCAAACCCAGGCAGGGTATATTACTGCCATATTGGTTTCAGCTGATGAGTCATAAAAATTGCCTATCAGGCAATTGAGGAAACTTGCAGATGATCTTTGGAGTTTTATAATACACACTCTTTCACCTTAACTTCTATTTACACAAAAGAACGTTCTTTATCAGTAGAAATTTTCTTTTGATCGTAAATGCCCACCATGTGGTTTGTAACCTTGTCTTTAACAAAGTACTACAAGAGCTATCAGTTGGAGTGGGGCTGATTCAGAGTTACACAGACTACTTGACCCTAGACCCTGAGTTTCTGATTTAGAAGGTCTGGGATGGGGCTTGGAATTCACATTTCAAATTAGTTCCCTGGCATTGCTGGTGCTGCTGGTTCAGAGACCATGCTTAGAGAACCATTACTCTAAGGCAGAGGTCGGCCAACTACAGCTCCTGGGTCAAATCTGGCTACCCACTTATTTTTGTAAGACAGAAATTCATTAAAACACAGTCATGCTCAATTATTTACATACTGTCTACGGATGCTTTTGAACTACAATAGTAAAAATTCAGTAGTTACAACAGAGACCTGATGGTCTGCAAAGCTTCAAAGATTTATTACATGACTTTTATAGAAAAAGTTGGCCAAGTGCTACCCTAAGGTGTTATTTCTAATCCTGTGACCTGGTGTGACTGAGGTGTGGATGTGGTTAACCCTAAGCAATAGAAGTGCCCTGGACTCTCCCATACCCGCCCTGCCCTTCTGCTTCTGCAGTCAGTCTTGGAAATGGCTCTGTTATTGGTCACTTACTCTTTATTCACTTGTTTCCTCCCCAGAGGGTATTTGCACCTGAATGTTTCTCTCTCATTACAGGGTTTAAAAAAAAAAAAAGAATTCTCCCCAGGGAGATACATTTGCCATATCACAAGCAAAAGGAGAGTTCATTTTGCCATAGGAGCAGAGAGTTCCTGGGAACAGGGAAATCCTCGCTTCTCTGTCTCAGTGTGAGACAGGCCCCTGGCATGAACATCTCCCTCTGCCAAAGTGCACTCAGACAAGAAAAGAGAACTTTTCTTGCGGCTAATTTTTTAAATATCTTAATAGAGACAGGGTTTCACCGTGTTAGCCAGGATGGTCTCGATCTCCTGACCTCGTGATCCACCCGTCTTGGCCTCTCAATGTGCTGGGATTACAGGCGTGAGCCACCGCGCCCAGCCGATAAAATCCATTTTTGACACTGTTTCTGGGTGAAGGAGAAAAGTTAATCTCACAGATGTCTAGATGTTTGTCCTCATTCAAACCAGTTACCAGTCCTCCCACAGGCCTGTGAGGAAACTTCCATTTCCTGAGATGGACACCTGGACTCCAGGATTTTTTGATATCCATCATCTCTCTACATTTCCCGCCTTTCTAGGCATCTCCCAAATATTTGAGTTGCACAGATATTTTATTTCTTGTGATGTGCCTTTTTTAATGGGTCTCTCCTTCCTACAAAGTATGTATTTCTCCAAGTCACATGGTTAATTTCCTCTGCATCCTATGTTCAGGTGGCACATCCTCAAGGAAGCTTTCCCTGCTTCCCTCAGGAATGCCCCATTGACCCTTCTTTGGGTTATCATAATTCCCTGGCATTTCAGCATAATTGAACTTTCCCTTTGTTTTATAATCACCAGACTGTTGCATTAAGTTTGCTTATAGCTGCTATATTACCTTTCTCTGTATGTTTCAACCCTAGCACAATGCTAAAATGTGGATAATATTCAAATGTAGGCTAAGCAAATAAATAATTCAATGAGATACACTCTCAGATGTGCAGAACCTCCCTCACATCATTCATGCACCAAGAGTAGTAACTTGATAATAGTTACGCCAATGTGATTTTCCTAAAATAGAAGTAACAACCTTTTCTTCTTCTCCTCTACCTTTGGGAAAACTCCATTTTTATTAGTATTTTGGGAAGTCATAACACTGCTGATGATGGGTTTTCACACCTGTCAAATGGATCTAATCTAATCTGTTCTTGGAAACTCCCGAAATGAGTTATGGATCCAATGAGAATGATGAAAAGGAGCTTTGCAGAATCAGAGGCACTGCACAAACTATGGCATTATTATACACACCTTTTAAAACTGTCATGGTGCCATTTAACCTTCTCTTGTTCTGAGAGTTATCTTGACCTTAGGAATTCACTCGTCAGTTGGAAGTTGGATAAACAAAGGTAAAGCTTCAATGTTCTTTCTTTAGAATTAAAGAGGAAAGGTGGAGATTATGCATGTTTGTATTCTGCGCTTCTTGGAACTGTTAGCAAGTGTGTCTAGAGAGAGATCAGCTCTCAAGGTCCTATATTTTAAATATCTGTTTTTAAACAATAGCTTTCTCTTTAGAGACACTCATTGCTTTGACATTTGTAGATTTGCTGCAATGGAAGGTCAATAACCATGCAGTGTTAGAAAGTATATCCCCTTTTTGCATCGTCCCTCTGAGGAGAGATAATTCATACATCTTCTAAAGCCTGAACCATGGCATCACCCAGGTGGAAGGGAAACTTTTAATGCCAGTAAGCATGGAATCCTCTCACTTCATCCCAATTATGGAAACACCTACACTAAATAGCACATCAAAAATTACAGTGCTTGGCTTTGAATGAGCATATAGGCATATGTCCCTGAAAATGCAGTATCTGTACTAGCAAAAAAGTCATTCTTGCACCCTTTATAACATTGGTGTCACCTGTATCTTAGCTTCATTTGAAATCCTGAGATTACATTTAATCACTGTTCTTTTTCTCCATTCATTCATTCATTGATTCATACAACAAACATTTATTGAATTTTGACCATCTGCCAGGGGCTGAGCTAAGTGCTTGAGACAAAGCTCTGGTCTCCCCCAACGATGAGGCTGACAGCTAACAAGAAGGGAATGTATCTTTAAACAAAATGATATAAATCACACAAAATAAAAGAAAATGGAACAAATGGCTGGTCTTCCTTTATAAATATATATATTTAGCTAGGACCTCTAAGACAAGCTTGCTTCTTCAGGGAAATGATATTTAAACTTTGGCTTGAAGGCTGAGTTCTTCAGAAGAGTAAAAGAAAGAAGAGAGTGATTTTAATGTAGAAGGTAGTGTGTGCAGTGAAAAGTGTGTGTGTACTCATGGAGTACATTGTGTCAACTCAGGAAATAATAAGTTATTCAGTGTGGCTATAGGTTTTGGAAGTGGAGGGGGAAGAATAAGAGATAGGAAAACTCAACAGAAATTAGGTTTTTGGAGGACCTTGACTGCTAATGAGTTTGGCTGTTGTTCAGTGGAGAAGGGGGAACCATTGAGGAATGTTAAGCTACTTCATCACAAGAAATTAGGTGTTATATCTGAGACTAGAACATCGAAATCCTCGCCATTTTTCTGAGAAGTGGCTGAGGCCCAGTAACAGGAAGGATTGGTCTCTCGCTCTTTCCTCTTATACCTTAGTCTCTCCAGATGAGTTTTAGAGTACATGAAATCTATTTTATTTCCGAGATTGGTATCCTTAACATGAGTTCTGCCTTTTTCTCACCTTAGGAACTGAATATCTTGATGCACTTACTCTTTATCAGTAACAAAACTATTCACTTTAGGTATGTTCTGGTGTGAAACAAAACCAGATAATTACTTTATAGAATAGATATTAATAGTATTCGTCACACTCAATACTCCTCTCCTTTCTGACACACAGTAAGTCTTCCCAGCTTCCCTTGCACTTAGTTCGATCCACACAACTAGTTCTGGCCAATGGATTATGAACATAAATGATTAACTGTAATTTCTGATTAAAATACTTTAGACTGGGTATGAGTTTTCTATTTTTTTCCCTCCTGCTGATGCAATACTAGTAGACTCAATGTCAAAATATGATAGAACCTTCATCAGCTGCATTCCTGAATGACCGTGTGGAGCAGAGCTACCTGCTGACCTGTGTCAGGAAAGAAGAACCTGAAATTAACCTTTGTTGCATTATGCCACTGAGATTTTAGAATATATTTGTCACCACACTCAGGGAGACATTGAGGATGTTTGGGGCCTGAAGATTATACAATTTGAAGGGGGGGTGCTTTTATAGACACAGACACAAAAGTAACTTACCTTTGCAAAATTAACAAAAGTATATGACCATGAAAACGCATTGCTAGGGCCTTCTTAGGATCTTGGAAGGGGTCTGGATGGTGAGGGGCCCTGGAGCTAAGCTTTTTTAGATTCATAGTAAATCTGTCTCTTCCCACAGCACAGCCTACCTTAATCTACTTTCCTAGAAACATTTGTGTCCCAGGCCTGTGTTTCACTATAGAAGGGAAAGCTTTGTTCTTTGTATAGGGAAATTTCTGCATCCCTGTAAAGATAGGGAACATTCTGGAGTAGGGCTTGTGAAGATTCCTTTTTCCCTTGAAACTGTTACTTGAGGTGACATCCACACCTGTGTATAAGCCCACTGAGACCTTTTGCCTCTTTTGACAGAGAAATATATGTACCTTTGCAGCTGGAGGTACTAGTTTGCCAAACGGCACAGCTTTTGCCCTCTTCAGCTTTGAAAGTTTTCAGATTTCTCTCAGAAATTGTCTATGATTGATTGATAATTGATCTATTCACTTATTCAGTGGATACTTATTGTGTCTGGTATTATTAGAAATGCTAGAAATATCAGTGATGAACAGTATATACATGGTACCTAACTCCCAAGAGTTAAAATTTTAGCAAATTAATTGATCTATTACTATCAAAATATATGGAACCTTAGTTAATTCTCTTTGATCTGTGGGGTAAGATTGTCCTTCTGAGCCAAATAGGTTCAATGACCTTTGCCCCTTTCCTTCCTCCCATTTGAGGCACTCAAAGCAAATGAATTGGGTCATTCATGAAATTTGTTATAGCCTCAGGAAGAAAAGTTATATTTGAATCCAAATAATTAGCACATCTAAAAATAGACATATAAATTCATAATGCATTTAAATAACTCTAAAATAAATATGTGTGTTGATTAAGCAGTGCCATAATTGGAACTCTGTGGGTGGAAGTGGGATAAGGGGGAGATAAAATCACCTTTCTTCTAGTCCTTATTAACCACCAAAATTTAAGAAGTATTACTTGGTAGAATAATTGTGAGAGCATCTGTGATTACAAAGGGCAGGCTAATGTGATTACTTTCTATGAGACATTTTCGCAAAGTGTATGTACATTTCCTTTGAGTCTATTTCTTATTGTTATTATTAAAATTTTTGTTAAATTGCTAACATCTCATAGTAGTCAAGTAGCTTTTGTGAGAATAGTGCTAAATGTGGAGCTTGGGTACACTCAGGTAACTAGAAATGTGAAAGGTACTCATGGATTAGCGTCCACTTTTTCTCCAATTTCATGCAGTTTGTAGGCCGTGGTGCCTCATTCTTATTGTGTGATACATAAAGGCTCAGTACTTACAGATTTTCTGTTTTTAGTGTCAACCCCTTATTTTCTCCCAATAAGAGCTATCTTTATAATACCCACATATTTTAAATTAAAGAAAACATAAATACATGCAAAACTGTCATTGGCTTTTAAGGTATTATATAAGTGATTAAATTTTATCACAAAGAGACAACCAGCTAATGGTTTTAGTGGAACACATAAAACCTCATAAAATCCCAAAGTTAAATTTTGTCATATAATGAGCATCACTTAGAGAAACCAACAGAGTTTCCTTTTCCCCCTGAATAAATTCTAAACAGTCCTTAGAAAATGAATTACCGGACTGCAAATCAGGATGAAATATTTTATAGCTGTAAAAGTAAAGCTACTTTCAGACCACTTAGTTGGAGGAGAAAAAAAAGGGAGGGAGAGCAACTTGTCCACCCTGTTGTTGTGGCATCACTGCCAATGGCATCAGATGCTTGGCTCTGCCTCCATTTTAACAGTTTGACCTTGTTTAGAACAACCTGAATCTAATCGCCCGGCATCCCTCACAATTCCCCCACCCATAATAGAAAGCACACACCTCCGAGAGCGCATTCAGCTGGAGCTTTGCCAATAGAAGTAATTACATGATGAAACTATTTAACTTTGACTAAAATACTCTCACCAGGCTCTTGCAAACCGTGTGTCTTATATCTTGTCGAAGCAATTTTATATCATGCCTTTAAAGTACAGTAATGGCCCCTTGCATTGACAGAATCCTCGTAAAAGGAGAAGACCAAGACCTGGCTCCTGCAGTGGTATTGATTTTCTGAGTTCCTGCTCGAGTTGCCAAAGATACAACACTGTCGTTAGGGAGAAGAGATGTTTTGGCCTTCAATATCACAGGAGGGTTCCTCAGTAAGCACAGGCATCAGGAGGCCACAGTGATAAATAATGTATTGGGGTGATAACTGCCTGTAGTACTTTGTTAGTTTTAAAGTGACTCAGCACTTGTTCATTCCAAATGCTTCTTGATGTCACCAGTGGCTGTGGAGGACTGTTCTATATATAAATAGTGCCCAGACTCTATGAGAGTGCCTCTTCAGGGTTAATTTACATGAATGGTTTATTTTAGGCAGAATTCTCTAAATTTTAATCACTACGGACAAGGAACAGATTCAACTTCTAGCTAAAGTAATGGCTTCAATTTGTTGCTTAAAGAGAGCTTAAACGTGTCTGCAGATCCGTAACTATATCTAATACAGGTTAAGTTAGTTTTTAGTCATTTCTAGTAAGTCCGTGTGAAAAAGATGTATAACCTAGAGCATAGCTCTACGTCTGTCATTACAGAGAGCAAGCAAAGGAAACCAAGCATCTTGATCAGACACTTGCAAAAAATACATTTCTAACGACCTGCGTAAGTGCATACAACTTAATCTTCACTTTTTTTTTCCATTTTACATTGATAAACTGCACAATGTCTAATAATAAAAGTAGGAAGATGAATCTCTGACAATTTTCAAGAAAAATGGGAAGTTATGTTTTTTAATCTGTTGAGAATATGAATACCCGTACTCAAAAACTTTTTTCCCTTTGGCAGTGGTGGGAGATGTGCTACAGAGATGCAAAGAATAGCAATAGCATTATATTGACATGGTTCTGAACCACACAGTATATACCCTTAACTCTAGCCCTCACAGGGTTCACGTGAGCACCGAATGAGAGAGAATAAGCAAGAGCATGTGGTCACCCCTCACTCAGAAGACAGAGAAGGAAAACCAGAAGCAGTGGAAAAAACTGCAACCCCTCTGTTGATTAAAAAGATATTGCCCATTCATTTCTCTCTCCTCCCAGTTCCAACAGAAAGGAGGCCCTAGCAATTTGACTGTGATCAGGTGTACAGGTTGTACACTGCTTAATTTTCAGGAATTTCACTAAAGTCACAGGGCTTTTATTGAAACACCTTTGTCTGGTGGACAGGGTACTGTCTGCTTTGTAGTCTGCATGAACAATGTCACTGGAATCGTGCAGTGCTCAGCCAGCATGGATACATATGCAGCCATCCTGGGGAAGAGAAGTGATGTAATGAGATGTTCCTGCCTCAACCTCCTCATCCTCACTGGAAGCTGTTAGAGGCCACAGATAACTCTAGCCTGGTCTTAGGAGAGAAGAACTTAGAATCAAAGCTGAAATTGAAGTTTTAAAATAAATAGGAGTGGGTCTTAAATGAGGCAATTCTAACTACCAAAAGGAACTGCAGACTTAGGAAATCAGACCAAGATGTTAAGAGAATGATTTACCAGGGGCAGAAGACAGTTGGACATGGTAGAATTAGGGGTCAGCAACAGAAAAGAAATTAAACTGTTTTGTTTCCACTTCAGTGTGCTACAAAACATAAAATGAGGTACATATGAAATGAGGAGATTATGGCTTTTATTTACTGTAATTAAATAGTATTTTTTTCAGGCCCAAATCCGTTCTGATTTTTCTCATGAATCTAAGAAAAGTTACTTGCCTGGAAATCAGCTTTGCTCAACTTTGTACTCCACTTCCAGTAACAAGGTTTTCTCCTTGTCCTGTGACTGCTGTGCATCCTATTTCCAAGGATGGGCTATCACTTGCTCCTCGGTCAGAATCCAGTCTTGTGTTTCTGTATAACCTAATGCCTTCACAGCTGTGATCCTAATTTACTCTAAACAGTTGACTGAATCTCCATCCTTTATCAGGGCCTTACTTTATCTGATGGCAACAATGTAAGGGCTTATTGAAATTCATATGGAGAGCCCCTCAATCTGATTGGCATCGGAAATGTGCTGGTACAGGGCCTTTGAGGGCCTTGCTGTTTGGTCAGCAGCCTCTCAAGACACTGTATACCTTATTTCAGGTGGAAGGAATCATTTTGCCAATCCCGATACCACCCAACACTTACCATTTGGTTGCCAAGGAATGCTGTGATTCGTGGGGACGATCATGTTCTTGTTCTAAATGTTCTGTCATCTTAGATGGACGATCCAAGGATAGTTAAGGGTCCATTAGCCTGGGGCAAATGAGGAGGCGGTGCCCTCTGCAACTTGATGGAGGTCAGCTAAGGACAAATGAAAGATAACACTAATTCACACGGTGGGCAATAAAACGAGGGACCTCATTATCCTAAAAGGTGATACTGGCAGGAAATATAAATGGATTTTAAAAGGGTTTGGACAAATTTATGAATGACATATTCATAAATGGTTCTAGAGAGAAGTGGGATGCAGTCAACCTTTAAGGTAGATGTCAGAGAGGACAGTCATGCCTTCTTGGGGTCTGCCCCTTAGAGCTTCTCTTGGCAATACGACCTAGAATTGGAGAGAACACAGGCATGGGTGATCAGTCGATTCCAGGCTGAGAAACACAAAGGCAGCAGCATGATGTGCTGGGGAGAATATGGGCTTTGGAGCCACACTATGTTTCAGCTAGGTATCTCTGGAAAAGTCAGGTGTCTGAAAAAAGGAGGAATAACATGCAACATGCACCTTGTCCAGTTTTGAGGATCAAAGAAATTATGTGTAAACTGTATTACAAGTCTAATACATGGTATGCACAAAAAATTATAACTACCACTATTTAAGTAAATACACAGAAATGAAAATGACACTCTTTGCTACTTTCCAAGCACAGTCACTTGTGATGGGCTGGTAGATTCATCACATTACTATAAATAGTGCCCATAACTAGATACTTCATCTATGGCATTTGCATATTTTAGAAGACCATTACCCAGGGAATCTTGGTAAGCTGACATTGCTTTGAAGAGATTGATTCCAAGAGCAGCCTTACGTATTGTGATTCCTTGATGTAATTTCAGAGACTTTGGAAAGTATTAGGTATCCATGCCCCAGTCTCATGCCTCTTCCACCTCTTACCTCTTTGCAGAATTTTTTATATAAAGGACAAGACTTCTTATAGCTTTGAAAGTTTTCTAAATTCCTTTTTGAGGAAAGAAAAGAAACATCTAATGAGAACTGCTTATCAGCATCAGAGCCACTACCACCCTGCTGAAGAATTTGAACTTCGAGAAGTTTCCCAAAAATAAATAAATAAAAATGTAAAAATATTTGTAATGCTAAAGTCGATGAGATTTAGAGGTAGGTGGCACATTTGTTTAGGAAAATACTCTGAGGAGTTCTATTTCCTGAGGAAGAAAGACTCCTTTGAACTTAATGAAAATAATTAAGAGAAAGTAATCACATGGTTTTGTAAAAAGTATTCAACAAGTAATTTAAAATATATATATAATTTGCATTTTACAGTGGCAGTCAATAAAGAAGAGGGGCAAGAGCCTTTTGCCTCAGTGTCTAGCGAACAAAATGACCAGTAAGAAATTTCCTGGGGCAGGGATGACCAAAGGACTTAAAGATTAATGATATTTGGTTTTCTGTTTTAGGTTGTTCTTGTTTCGTGCTATACCATGTTCTCTTCTATTTTACTCAAACTAAAAATTAAAGTTAGGCACACACA
This sequence comes from Colobus angolensis palliatus, assembly GCF_000951035.1. Lineage (NCBI taxonomy): Eukaryota > Metazoa > Chordata > Mammalia > Primates > Cercopithecidae > Colobus > Colobus angolensis. Next base: position 2,620,038 of record NW_012115167.1, read on the forward strand.
ATCGCTTTGTACTGATACAGTGTCTGGGAGAGTGAAAAGGGCAGAGATGAGGATACACATGGTTGGGTAAAGTGGTCTAGGAAAGCGGAGTAGTCTGAGAAGGCATGACTGTATATGTAAAGGAATCAATGTCAGTGACCAAGAAAGTAGGACTCCTCTTTTTTTCCTGGACACTCCCAAATATGTTGGGGATCGAACTGCTTTTCCATGTGTAGGACTGGGCTGAATCATTTCATTAGGACATTTAAAGAGAAATATGGCCCTAAAAAATGGGAGAAGGACTTGGGACAATCATATTATATGGATGTGATCAGTCAAATTCCATGGAAATGAATGTAACTTTAAGATCCCAAAGATGATGATATATGTTAATTTAACCACTGTCAATTATAGAGACATGGACCAAAGCAAATAAGACAAGTCAAATTAATGTCGTTATTTACACATGCACAGTGCTTGAAACTTTACAAAATGCTTTCATCTCTATTATACATTGGACTCAATCACCCTCTGAAATAGGTAGCAAATGATGGCAATTTTATTTTTTACCAAATGTAGGTACCCAGAAATCTCATCTTTCAAGAAGTTATACTTCACTGTATGCAGGTAATGCTTTGGATATTTGTTTTAGGTTAAACATTTGACTCAGAGTTGGTTAGAAAACCCACATGGAATGAAATGTTGGTTTTGTTACAATTTATGAACCCTGGTATTCAACATTAATTTAGAAAATGTAGAGGGGACATTTGCTGAGCCAAATACACAGGTCTCTGGTATCTTGGACACACAGAACAATATGTAAAGTAATAGCAAAAACAAACAGCTTAGGAAAAGCAAAGCAAGGTATTTTTGTAATTCCTGAAAAGGATTTACAACTTATATAAACATGAATCATAAACCCATTGGCAAATAGATCCAAGCTCTTTCAGGAAGATGTTTCGTTTATATATGGGAACTAAAAACTCAGGATAAGAGAGAGGGTCAACAACAAAAAAAAGATTCACATTACTCAAAACACATAATACCATGGTAAATGATTATTCTGACATTTTAGTTATAGACATTTGATTTTAATTTTCTCAGCACCTGTGCTCACTTTCTAGGGACAAGGCATGCCAGTAATCCTCTCAGAATTTGGGGGGTTATATATCCTTATGGAAGGCCTCTATTTAAAATATTAGAAAAGTTCCTCTGTTAACTTTCTACTCTATGCCCACTAGAAAGTGTCAAATCGTCTCTATCAAGTGGGACATAAAGGCATCTAATCCAAGCTTTGTGACATACTAGGTGAGTGGCCTTGAACAAGTTGCTTAAGTTCATCCATTTATTCAATTAATCAGTAGATATTTATTGATTTCCTATCACATTTTAAACACCATATTTATCACAATGGTCAAAGTGAACATGAGAAAACATAGCACTTACCATTTAGGATACTTGGATGCCAGTTTGAAGTAGGGAAGAAGAGTTTAGAACAGTGTCTGGCATCCAGGAGGTCTTCTAATAAATGTGTCTAATGAATAAAAGAAAACCTGGAAAATATGCCAGTAAAAAAAAGAAAGAAATGCACATGCATACATACACACACAGATGTCTTTAATATGTTGGTGTATATTCAGACTGTTTTTCATGTATACAGAAGCGTATATGAGTTGGGTTTATGCTACACATACATACTATTTTGCAATTTGATTTTTCTTCTCTTAGTAAAATACATACTGAACATTATTTAATAGTAATATTAGTTAATACCTTCTCAAAAGCTAACCATTTTAGTTTTTCTGAAAAATTTCCTGCAGAAAGCAGAATCTATGATAAACATCCCTTTCTTGTTCTATCTTCTACCAGAAGTTTAAGTTTCATGGTCTTTCACACATTGATTTATGCACATTTTATTTAATCATATAGGGATTTTACTTTTTTTACATAGATAATTTATATATGTATGTGTGTATATATATATTTGTGTATATATGTATGTATGAATATGAAATGTGCTTTTTAAACATATATCATGGATGCCCTTCAGATCAAAAGGACCTGGATAATATGAATTGAATACTATATTTTATATAAATAAACACATTTATTCAGTTGTTTCCCCACTGATGATTACTCAGATTATGTTCCCCCCTCCCCCCCCCCTTTTTTTTTTTTTTTTGAGATAGTCTTGCTCTGTCACACAGGCTGGAATACAATGGAGCAATCTCAGTTCACTATAATCTCTGCCTCCTGGATTCAAGCAATCCTCCTGCCTCAACCTCCCAAGTAGCTGGAACTACAAGCATGTACCACTATGCCCGGCTAATTTTTGTTGAGTAGAGATGGTGTTTCCTCGTGTTGGCCAGGCTGGTCTCGAACTCCTGACCTCAAATTATCTGTGCCCGCCTTGGCTTCCCAAAGTGCTGGGATTACAAGTGTGAGCCACCTTGCCCAGCTCCACTTTTTTAAACCAATTTAAAAAGTTGCCCAATAAATGTGTTTGTAATATATCCTTGTGGACTGATATTTCTACAGCATAGAATCACAGAAGAATAATTCCTAAGATAAAAGTCTTTATTTTTAATGAATATTGACAAACTGTTTTCCAAAATGCTTAGGAATCCATATTTTATCAGCAGCGTATAAGAAAGAGAACAATTTTTCCCCCATCCATAGCAGCACCATGCACTGTCCTAGCATGAACTTTCAGGGACTCTCTTGGCTGAGAAGACGGTTTTACACAGTTGCCTCTGCCTGGATTCTAGGCCCTCTGTAACATGAATTCAATTTAACATTTGGGTGTTACTCCTCATTACTGCTCTGTTCTACAGAAACGCTTCCTTTTAGCAAAAGTAGTTGCATTGTTTCTAAAACCAATTTCATCTCTTCTTATTCTTTCCCCTTGCCCAGGGCTATTCTTCCATATCCTCTTAGGTTTTTCTCCCATTCTGCCATCTCTCTCCTTCTGTTAAATTTTTCTCTGCTCTTCAAGCTCCATATTTTCTCTAAGTGCTCCTGAAACCCTCAACTGTGTTCCTCTCCACACTTTGCATTCATGATGTTTCATTCATGCCTGTTTTGTGGCATTTTTGTATAATATGTTGTGTCATATACAGTTCTTTATGTGCTTGCTTATTGCCCATAATAAGCAGTAACATCTCTCAAGACAGAGGATGTGGCTCTTTATTAGTATTTTTCATATTGACCCTTTAATTTTTATCAAAATGAATTAAGGGATTAATGAAAGAAATATTCCATTGTACTCATTAAATGCAGGGAAAAAGGCAGAAGCAGCATTAAGAAATTGAGTATATTTCACATGCGAGTTACTAGGAGAATGGGGATTCCTTTCTTTCAAAATCAGAAACAAGAGGAGAACACAGTTTGGAGATAAAATTAATATATTTAGGTGGGATTCATTTTTGGTACCATCAGCCATCCAGGTGGCAGTATACAAAAGGAGGTGGCTGCATGTAATGCTGATTTTAGAGAGAGCTGGAACTTAAAATACAAAGATACACTTTTCTCAATTTATTTCATATTTCATTTTATACATTTTGAGGCCAGACTGAGGTAACACATGAGTAATAAATAGGTGAAATGATTATTTTCTATGTGTAAACACTATCTAAAGTGAAATTGATGGGTAAGAAACTGGCTAACAGGTTTCAATCTCCCATTATTCATTACAAAGATCACATAGTGGAAATCTTATTTTCTCAAGTGAGGCAAGTTGGTGATAGTCACACTTCTGTTCCTTTGTCTTGTGAATATTGCTCTTGCTTCTCTCAAGGGCTGGCTGACATTCAGTAGCTGTCCTACGCCTGTGTGGTCATTTACATTTTCAAGATATTGGACTCCTTCCCCAATGAATGTTAGATCATTTATGCCCCATGGGAGTGCCTTCTTGCCATTACCTTGAAATCCCAAACTCTACTGTTAGAACCACTCTTTCCTTACTGCCTCCTCCCATCTTCCCCACCTCAGACTTTCTCAAGATCTGACAACTAAGTGTTAACACCTGACAAGGCAGAGCTCTCCATGATCTGGTTGTAGCTCTGGGCCTGGTGAGTTCTACACACAACTGGATTATCCTCAGATTCTCAGCCATCACATCTTTGAATCCACACAAAGCATGGTCGAGGTGCCCCCTCCCTTATTTGAACGAGGAATTAATCACTTGTCCATCTGAACATGAACCTTCTGCATCCATAGAGTGCTAGCTACACAGTCTCAATTAAGTGGTTAATACATTAAACCGGAGCTACAAAAGCTCGTGATCTTGGGGAATACAAGATTCACTGTAAATAATATTATAAAAAAGTATCTCAGAGAGGACAAATATATGCAAACCCTGTTTGTTTCAATGTTTGCATTTAAAAGTGCCGAAGGCTACTTAATGACAGAGGACAAAGAATGCCCATTTGTGAATTTAAATCTGATTTGTTTTAGTATAGTTTTTACCAAGCAAAGCGCTGAGGGAGGCTCTGTGCTAATGCTATTACTGGTGTTATTTAACTTATCTGTACTTTCTAATAAAAAAAGGTGAAGAAATAAAAAAACTATTGATCTTTATTTATTGACTTCCTTGTGAGTATAGTTAAAGTTGACACAGATCAATCACAATAAAGCTAAATGGATGATATAGTGTAACACAACCGGGGATTGCAAGTGGAGTTTTAATTATGAGAAATTTAATGTTTTTCTGTATGCAGATTGGGTAGGAATGGGATTTTCTAAGTACTCAGGGACCAGGGAACAGAGTTTACAGAATTCTTACCATCTCCACACATACTTCGGCAGAGTTTCCAGCTCCTTGGGGAGCAGCGAAAAGGAGGACGAAAAGGAAGTCAAATAGTCATTTCTCAAATTTCTCATTAAATCTGTGTTTCACTCTGTTCCTCTTTGGAAATCCTAAATGAGATTAATATCTGGCATTGGTAAGAAAGAGAAAAGGGAGATACACAAAGGTGGTGAAGCAGCCTAAAAAAAACCCAGAATATCAGCCTTGAGCTTACAAGAAACATTGTAAATAATCAGAAAATATTGTAGCTTTAATTGCACACATCAACCCCATACACCATGTCAGTCAGTAGAGTCATTTTCCCTCTGCTTTTTACTCCCATCACTTTTCTATGTTTCTAAGCTGTCAGGGGGAAAACAGCAATCTCTGTTGGAAAAAAAGTAATGTTACCAATGGAGAGTTCTTATCTGCTTTTTTATCTTTTATTTTTATTTATTTTAATTTTTGTGGGTACATAATAGGTGTATATATTTATGGCTTACATGAGATATTTTGATAAGCCATGCAACATGTGATAATCACATCAGGATAAATGTATCCACCACCTCAAGCATTTATTTTTTGTGTTATGAACAATCCAATTATACCTTCTAGTTATTTAAAAATGTACAATTAAATCATTTTTTACTATAAGCACCCTGTTGTGCTAGGAAATAGGTCTTATTAATTTTTTCTATCTACTTTTTTGTACCCATTAGCCATCCCCACTCCCCCAAAACCACTACCCTTCCCAACCTCTGATATCCATCTTTCTGTTCTCTATCTCCATGAGTTCAAATATTTTCATATTTATCTTTCACAAATAAATGATACCATGCAAACTTTGTCTTTCTGTGCCTGGCCTATTTCACTTAACATAATAACCTCCAGTTCTATCCATGTTATTGCAAATAACAGGGTCTCATTCTTTTTTATGACTGAATAGTACTCCATTGTGTATGTGTACGACATTCCATTATCAATTCATCTGTTGATGGACACTTCAGTTGCTTCCAAATCTTAGCTGTTGTGAATAGTGCTGCAATAAACATGAGAGTGCAGATATCTCTTCAATATACTGATTTTTTTTCTTTTGGGCACATACCTAAGAGTGAGTTTGCTGGATTGTATGGTAGCTAAATTTTTAGTTTTCTGAGGAACCTCCAAACTTCTCCACTGTAAATTAGTGGTTATGTTAATTTACATTTCCACCAAAAATTTATGATGGTTCTCTTTTCTCGACATTCTTGCCAGCATTTGTTATTTCCTGACTTTTGGATTTAAGCCATTTTAAGTGGAGTGAGACGATATCTCATTATAATTTTGATTTGCATTTCCCTGATGATCAATGATGTTGAGCACCTTTTCATACACCTGTTTGCCATTTGTCTTCTTTTGAGAAATGTCTATTCAGATCTTTTGCCCATTTTTAAATCGAATTATCAGATTTTTTTCATATAAAGTTGTTTGAGCTCCTTATATATTCTGGTTAATAATCGTTTGTCAGATGGGTAGTTTGCAAATGTTTTCTCCCATTCTATGAGTTGTCTCTTTGTTGATTGTATCTTTTGCTCTGCAGAACCTTTTTAACTGGGTTAGAACCCATTTGTCCATTTTTGCTTTGGTTGCCTGTGCTTGTATGATATTACTCAAGAAATCTTTGCCCAGTCCAATTTCCTGGAGAGTTTTCCCCAATGTTTTCTTTTGGTAATTTCATAGTCTGAGGTCTTAGATTTGTGTCTTTAATCTATTTTGATTTGATTTTTGTATATGGCAAGAGCTAGGGGTGTAATGTCATTCTTTTGCCTGTGGATATCCAATTTTCCCAGCATCATTTATTGAGGAGACTGTCCTTTTCTCAATGTATATTCTTGTCACCATTGTCAAAAGTGAGTTCACTGTAGATGTATGGGTTTATCTCTGGGTTCTCTATTCTGTTCCATTGATCCATGTATCTGTTTTTATGCCAGTACTGTGATGTTTTTGGTTACTGTAACTCTGTAGTATAATTTAGAATAAGGTAATCTCATTCTTCCAGTTTTGTTCTTTTTGCTTAGAAGAGCTTTGGCTATTATGGGTCTTTTGTGATTCTATATACATTTTAGGATTTTTTTTCTATCTATGTGAAGAATGTCATTGATATTTTGATAGGGATTGCATTGAATCTGCAGATTGCTTTGGGTAGTATGGATATTTTAACAATGTTGATTTTTCCAATCCATGAACATGGAATATCTTTCAATTTTTTGCTGTCCTCTTCGATTTCTTTCATCAGTGTTTTATAGATTTTATTGTAGAGATCTTTCACATCTTTGGTTAAGCTAATTTCTAGCTATTCAATTTTATTTGTGGCTATTGTAAATGGGATTACTTTCTTGATTTTTTTTTTCAGAATGTTCACTGTTGGCATATAGAATGCTACTAATTTTTGTATGCCGTTTTTTTATCCTGCAACTTTACTGAATTTGTTTATCAGTTCTAATAGTACTTTTGTGGAGTCTTTTTCCAAATATGAGATCATATCTTCTGCAAACAAGGATAATTTGACTTATCCCTTTCCAATTTGGATGTCCTTTCTTTCTTTCTCTTTTCTGATTGCTCTAGCTAGGACTTCCAGTATTATGTTGAATAACAGTGGTGAAAGTGGGCATCCTTGTGGTGTTCCTTATTCAAAGGAACAGCTTTCAATTTTTCCCCATTCAGTATGATACTAGCTATGGGTTAATTATATATGGCTTTTATTATGTTGAGATAAGTTCCTTTTATATCAAGTTTTTGTGAGAATTTTTTTTTTTTTTTTTTTGGTCATCAAGGGATGTTGAATTTTGTCAAATGCCTTTTCAGCATTAATTTAAATGATCATTTTTTTCCCTTCATTCTATTGATATGATGTATCCCATTAATGATTTGCCTATGTTGAACCATCCTTGCATTCTTGGGATAAAATCCATGTCATTATAATTAATGACCTGTTTAATGTATTGTTGTATTTGGTTTGCAAGTATTTTGTTGATGGTTTTTACATCAATATGCATCAGTGATATTAACTTGTAGTTTTTTTTTTTTTTTAATGTGTCTTTGTCTGGTTTTGGTATCAGGATAATGCTGGCCTCATAAAATGAGTTTGGATGTATTTCTCCTCCTCTGTTTTTCAGAATAGTTTGAGTATGATTAGTGTTACTTCTTTAAATGTTTGGTAGACTTCAGCAGTGAAGCCCTCAGGTCTTGGGCTTTTCTTTGCTGAGATACTTTTTACTTGATCTCATTACTTACTAAGGTCTGTTCAGGTTTTAGGTTTCTTCATGTTTCAATAGTAGGTTGGATGTGTCTAGGGATTTATCAATTTCTCCTAGACTTTCCAATTTATTGGCATATAGTTGCTCATAGTAGCCACTAATGATCATTTGAATTTCTGCAGTGTCAGTTGTAATATCTCCTTTTTCATCACTGATTTTATTTATTAGGGTCTTCTTTCTTTTTTTTTAGTCTGGCTAGAGGTTTGTGAATTTTGTTGGTCTTTTCGAAAAACAACTTTTTGTTTCCTTGATCTTTTGTGTTTTATTTTTTTGATTTCAATTTCATTTATTTCTGCTCTTATTTTTATTGATTTTCTTATACTAGTTTTGGGTTTGGTTTTCTCTCACTTTTCTAGTTCTTTAAGATGCATCATTAGGTTATTTATTTGAAGTTTTTTCTCTTTTTTGATGTAGGCACTTATAACTATAAACTTCCCTCTTAGTGCTGCTTCCTGTGTCTCTTAGGTTTTAGTATGCTGTGTTTCCATTTTCATTTGTTGCAATTAACTTTTCAGTTGCCTTCTTAATTTCTTCATTGACCCACTTGTCATTCAGGAACGTATTGTTTAATTTTCATGTGTTTCTATAGTTTTCAATATTCCTCTAGTTATTTATTTCTAATTTTATTCCATTGTGGAAGAAAAGATGGTTGATATATTTTCAGGGTTTTTAAAAACGTTTTAAGACTTATTTTGTGACCTAACATATGGTCTGCCTTTGAGAATAATACATGTGCTGAGGAAAAGAATGTGTATTCTGAAGCCATTGGATGAAATGTTTTATAAATATCTATTAGGTTCATTTGGTCTATAGTGTAGATTAAGTTCAGTGTTTCTTTGTTTTTCTGTCTGGAGTATCTATCCAATGCACGAAGTATAGTGTTGGAGTCTTGAGCTATTATTGTATTGGTGCCTGTCTCTCACTTTAGCTTTAATAATATTTGCTTTAGGTATCTGGGTGTTCTGGCACTGGGTGCATATATATTTACAATTGTTATATTCTTTTGCTGAATTGACCTCTTTGTCATTATATAATGACCTTTTTTGTTTTTTCTTATGGTTTTTGTCTTGAAATTTACTTTGTCTGATATAAGCATAGCTCCTCCTGCTCTTTTTTCATTTTTATTAACATGGAATATCTTTCCATCCTTTTATTTTTGGTCTGCGTGCACCTTTATGTGCACCTTTATATGAAGTATGTTTCTTCTAGGCAACAGATGATTGGATCTTTCTTTTTTTTTTTTTATTCATGCAGCCACTCTATGTCTTTTGATTAGAGAGTTTTTCCATTTATATTAAACATTACCTTTAATAAGTAGGAACTTACTTCTGCCATTTTGTTATTTGCTTTCTGGTTGTTCTATGGTCTTCTTTCTCTCCTCATTTTCCTTTTAGTGAAGATGATTTCTCTGGTGGTACAATTTAATATCTTACTTTTTTGTGTATATATTCATTGTATGCTTTTCAGTTTGAGGTTATTTACTATAAGGCTTGAAAATAATATCTTATGACCCATTATTTTAAGCTAATAACAAAAATGTTTGCATAAACAAGAAAAAAGAAAATGAATACAAACTCTATATCTTATTTTCATTTTTCCACTTTTTAACTGTTTTTTTGTTTCTATTCGTATCCAATTATACTATGTCTTGAAAAGTTATAGTTTTTATTTTTGATTGATTCGTTTAGTCTCTATATTTAGGATAGTAGTTTACACACCACAGTATATAGTGCCCTTTGGGAGTTTTGTTATTAAATGCCTTGAGGTGGGCAAAATCTGCGTGGGTTAAATCTGCTTGCTATTCTGTAACTTTCTTGTACCTGGATATTGATATTTTTCTCTAGGTTTGGGAAGTTACTTGTTATTATCCTTTTCTACCCCTATCTCTTTCCTCTTTTAGGCCAATAATTCTTAGATTTGCCTTTTTGAGGCTATTTTCTAGATCCTGTAGGTATGCTTCATTGTTTTTTATTCTTTTTTCTTTTGTTTCCTCTGACTGTGTATTTTCAAGTGGCTTCAAGCCACTAATTCTCCTGTTGGATCAATTATTCTATTAAAAGACTCAGATATATTCTCTAGTATGTCAGTTGCATTTTTCAACTCCAAATTTTCTGCTTGATTCATTTTATTTTAATGTCTTTGTTAAATTTGTCTGATAGAATTCTGAATTCCTTCTGTGTTATCTTAAATTTCTTTGAATTTCTTCAACACAGCTCTTTTGAATTCTCTGTCTGAAAGGTCACATATCTCTTTTTCTCCAGGGTTGGTCCCTGGTGCCTTGTTTAGTTCATTTGGTGAGATCATGCTTTCCTGAGTGATCTTGATGCTTCTGAATGTTTGACTGTGTCTGTAAATTGAAGAGTTATTTCTTGTAGTTTTTGCTTTCTGGGCTTGTTTGTACCTATCCTTCTTGGAAAGACTTTCCAGGTATTCAAAAGGATGTGAGTGTTGTGATCTAAGCTGTATCTGCATTAGAGGGCACCCTAAGCCCAGTAACTCTGTAGTTTTTGCATACTCATAGAGGTACTGCTTTGATAGTCTTGGATAAGATCTGGAAGAATTATCTGGATGACCAGGCAGAGACCCCTGTTCTCTCACCTTACTTTCTCCCAAACAAGCAGAGCCTCTCTCTCTCTCTTCTCTGAGCTGCCTGCATCTGGGACTGGGGAAGGTGTGACACAAGCACCCCTGTGGACACCACCACTGGGACCATGCTGGGTCAGACCCAAAACATGACACAGGATCTTGCTCAAGGCCCACTGTAACCACTATTTTGCTACCACCTATGTTCACTCAAGGCCCCGAGCTGATCAGCAGGTGGCAAAGTGAGATAGTGTTGTGTCCTTCCCTTCAGGGCAATGACTTCCTCCAGGCTCCAGGCAGGTCCAGATGTGCCATCTGGGATCCAGAGACTGTAGTAAAAACATTAGAAGTCTACCTGATATTCTGTTGTACTGTGGCTGAGCTTGCATTCAAACCATAAGACTCTGTTCTTTCCATTCTTCCCTCCCACTTCCACAGGCAGAGGGGTCTCATTGCATGACCATGATCCCAGCAAGTCCATAGGGAGTACTGTGAGGCTATTGCTGATGTTTCCTTGAGTTCAAAAGGCTCTTTAGTCAGCTTGTGGTGAATGCTGCTTGACCCGAGACTCATCCTTCAGAGCAGTAGGCTCTCCTCTGACCCAGGGTAGATGCAGAAATGCCACCAAGAGCAAAGGCCTGGAATTACCCAATAGCCCACTTGCTGTTCTACCCCTATGTGGCCAAGCTAATACCACAGGTGCAAAACAAAGTCTTCTTTACTTTGCCTTGTTATTTTCTTGAGGAGAAGGAAGTCTCTTTCCATAGTTACCACAGCTTGGAATGTGCTGAGTCTCACCTGAAGCCAGCAAGTCTCAGAGTCTCGCCCATGGCCCATGACATACTACCTAGATATTACTGCTGGTTATTCAGGACACAAGGGCTCTTTAGTCAGCAGGTGATGTGTTCTGCCTGTACTGGGTCTTTATCCTCAAGGTAGCACATTTCCTTCTGGCCCAGAGTGTGTCTAGAAATGTCATCCAGGAGCTAGGGCCTCACTACTCTGACTGATGCCCTATCATACTGTGGCTGAGCTGGTATCCAAGATGCAAAAGAAAGTCCATTTTACTCTTCCCTCTCCTCTCCTGTCTTCAAATAGAAAGAGGGAACTCTTTTGGAGCCACAAGCTGTGCAACCTGAGGTTGGGGAAAAGATGGCATAAGCACTCCCTTAGCCACCCCAGCTGGTATCTCAATAGGATACATATCCTGCAAGTCCACTGGCTCTGAGCCCTGTTCAGCACTAGTACTAGGAGTACTAGTTAGTACTAGGTTAGTACTAGGTTAGTACCTAGGAGTCACAGTCCTTGTGGCCTAGACTGCCTTTCAAGTTTATTTAGAACCCCAGAGCACTTTAGCCCATGGTGGCAAAGCTTGCTGGAACTCAAGTTCCAGCTGCTGGGATGAGCAATTCCCCTTTGACTAGAACTTGTTTAAATACTCCCTCCATAGATGGGTGTCAGCTTTCAGCCTGGTTTTGCTTTCTGCAGTTACAGGGCAGCACTAAATTGAGTGCAAGTTCTCACAATTCTGTGCTCTCCCTCTCCCTAGCACAGAGATTTCTCTTTGATACGCAGCCACTGCCAGAGGATGGGGGAGGGATGGCATTGGCAGTCTGAGGCTGCCTTTCCTAATCAGTTCAGTGCTTACTTCAGTAGTATGAAGTTAAAACCAAGTACTGTGAGTACTCACCTGATTGTGGGTTCTTATGAAGGTGTTTTTTCATGTAGATAGTTGTTAAATTGGTGTCATTGTGGGAGGAATCTTTGGTGGAGCCTTGTATTCTGCCATCTTGTTCTGCCACCTCTCTTGTTTTGGAGTTGACTCAGACCAAACTGCTCACATAGCAAAGTCATATGGCTAATAACAATTGTCTTTGTCTCTTATACAAGGGAAGATGGTATTAGTAACTCCAATTAACAGGGCATATGTTGTGTCTTGTCTTTCTGACAATGAGACTGCCTCTGCCCTGAGTTACCCACACATTCTTTCTCAGTCCCTCTTGTAGACAATATCAGATGTTGGCTGAAATTAAGCAGTTGGTGGAGAGCAATAGCTATGGATTAACTAAGAGGTCCCTGTGGGGACTGAGGCTAAATACTTTTGTCTCATTAAGCTACTGTTCTGAAGTGGACTCACCAAGCATGTTGATCTTCTCATGGATGCCTGTTCCAGCAACTGCAGTCTTTATGGCTACTAGTAATATTTGTGTATCCAGGTAGATAGTAATTGACGTATTTATAGCCTCATAGGGGATAATTATGTACTTTTGTTATTGGTACATAATATACTGCTATGTATTTCTTTTGTATTTGATTTTAACCCTAAAAATCCGAGATTTTAAAATTAGTAGCATTAACAGAACTTGAGAAAAGTGTATGGTCCTGGTTTGTATTACATTTTTATCAGATTTAAAATAATAAAAAAATTGCGTGTACCTGGAAACATGTTTTCTGTCCTGTCTGTGGGCTTTTCTCCTTCCCATCCACTCTACAAAAACCAGAGCTGACAGAACCCGTCTGTGCTCTTATGTAAAGGTGAAAGAAATAACGCTGATTCTCAGGGAATAAATGTTTCTTTGATTTCCTTTTCTTTTTCAATTGGTCACCATTAATTTTAAACTTTCCTGGCATTTTCTAGGCAAAAGGAAGAGGGAAGGGAGGAGCCTCTGGAGGGAGATTCTGGCTCTTTCTGCAAAGTGTTCACAACTGGTTGTCCATTTTGAAACACATTCTGCCTGCATACAAAGAGATCACCACCATCTTTCACATTCAAAGACAATTGACAGTTGGTCCAGTTGCAGGAAATAAGGGTCACAGCAATTTCCATAAGGGGCAGAGTTAATGTGATTCTGGCCACTGTTGATGCTGCATAAAAATACCAAGTTTTGTCCAAAAACATCAGCTTATTGTCCACACCTATATCACCAGGAAAGGAGAGCCCACAATCTCTTTTTGGAGACCTAAAAATCTAGGGTGGCTAACTCATCTTTATTGGACAGTGGCTTCAAGCTTCTCATTGTCATTCACTTAAAAGCTTTATTGTGAAGCTCACAGCATTTCTCCTGAGCCAGTAGTTAAAATGGAGAGAGTGTTTGGAAGAAGAAAATTGTTTCTTAGGAAATTCCATGTTGTAAATAAATTATTTTTAAAAGGCTATTTAATTTATTTATTTTGGCAAAATGCAATTTTAGTTCCAATGCTTGGAGATATTTGGGGATTCCTGCTTCATGGAAAAATAAGAGGACCTAATGGAACTCTTCTGCTTGTTGGTTTGTTATTTTTCCTTAGATTCCTTTCCTTTTTTCATATACATGAGCCAGTATTTGCTGTGCATTCATCAAATGCTGATGAATACTGTATTAATTAGGATTAGGTTCAGCTGCTAGTAACAGAAAAAAAAAATGACAGTGGCTTAGGAAGAAAAATACATGCTTATATTCTTTTGACATGAAATTCAGGATGAATTAAGTCCAGGGTTGTTATGGCTGCTCTGCTCCCTCATGATGTTTCATACTCACCACTCCACTACTCCTAGACTAGAATCCTCAGCCTCGTATTATCCTGTGTCATTGATGATGCAGGCTACAAGATACAATAAGGGTGATAAAGAAGAGGACAGAGGACATCTTTTTTTTTCTTTGAGAGAGAGAGAAGGTTGACCACCCTACACTGCTAGGAGGCTGTGAAATATAATTTTAATTCTGTGGAGTCCTGATTGACGATTCTATTGCTATGGAAAAATGGGAGAAGATATATTGTAGCATTACTAGCCATCTCTTTTGCTATCCATTACCCTGATTGAGACATACAAACACAGCAGAGGAGATGTAGGGCAGTTCCACCTGTTATTTCTTCAAGGGGTAGTTTGGAAAACATGGTAGAACTGCGAAACATAATGGAATTAACTACATGAAGTGCAAAATAAGTCACCATTACATTAGTTCTATGAAACTGTTAAATTTCTAGATGTTCTCAAGTAGAAAATACTGAGCCAAAGAAAACTGTGAGCTGTTCGGCACAGTTCAACCAATGAGTTTTATTTTACCAGATTGGCATATTGCATACCTCACTTAAATGTGTTTGTTTATGTCAGGACTTGCTATGATTCTATAGCTTTGGAACAAATGTTATACTCTCCTTCAATCATTACCTGTTTTGGCCGTGGTAATTTGTGGTTTTATTTGTGGCACCTGAGATTATTTGAAAATTAATATCATCCATTTTTTTGTTTGTTTCTCCCTTGTAATTTCTTGATGCCTAGGTCTCTTTCTCTCAGCCTTTATCTACAGCTTGTGGTTCAATCTCTTCCATGACTAATTTACAATTTTTTTGTTTTATTTTGGCTAAATTGGACAAAAGTCATCTGTGGTATCCCTTGGTCAGGAGAAACAGCAACAGGATGATCAGGACCATGGACAGCGATACTCAAATTCCAGGCTCTAACCCCATACTCTTAAAAAAGCTTTGTTTCTGTGTTTGAATGTCCTAACGCTGAGGCAGCAGAGATTCAGGTGAGAGAGTCTGGAAGGGGACAGCACTAGGGGAAAAAGTGAGGAATGGCCTCCTGTATAACTCCCTACCCACTTCCTTCTACGCTCCCTCACCCTCATCCCCACCTCACCAACCAGAGAAGTTTCTCTCCTGGTCTCCCCAACCTTTAATTAATCTCCAACATCTACCTCTATGACCAAACTTTGGGAAGTATGATAAACCTCAGGTGGTTTCTCATAATTTACTCAGATGAAATTTCTTCAACATTTGGTCATCTTAATGGTTTCAGTTTGTTTTCAATTCAAGTGAATGAATGAAGCACAATTGAAATTATTAGATATATTGCCAGGATTAAGAGGAATTCCTGAAACCCTGAGTTATTAAATCTTGTTTGTTATTGCTCACCTCAAGTACAACTTGTTCTAATGATTCTGATTCATTCCTTCCACTCCACACTCATTCTTTACATAGTGACACTATAGACCAAATCCTTATTTTGTAGATAGTTAATTTAAAGCCCAGAAAAATTATATAATAATCTCAGCTACATGGAAGATTCATTCAGGTGCCTTGAGCCTGAGCCCAGTTTTCCACTGGCAGATCTGAGCATGAATTTCTTGTTTTCTGACCCCAGACCCACCACCAATCTGATCCACTCTAACACATCACTTCTTTGAGACATGAACATTAATCAGGTACAAGATGGCTATAAAACATAGTTTATGGTCATCTTGAAAAATTATCTAGCTCAACTACCTCACAGACAGATTTTTCAACCACATCATAGCTTTTACATTATTATCTATTACCTCTCACTCTTCCATTTTGCACATCTTCCTTTGAAAATAGAACTTCAGAGTGTCACATGCTGTCTATTCTGAATGAGCAACCTATTCTGTCTGTTGGGACTTAGCAGCTGGATTCTGATGAACTATGAACCAGATTCATCCCTTGTCTGGAAGGTGCCTTGAGCATGAACCCAGTTTTCCAGAACCCCTTACCTGGGCTCTCTTATTAGATACATGCCTTGACTAATGGTGATTAGTACCAATGTGTGACTGCGTGTGCTCACGTCTACTCTAAAGCTGACCTAACAGAGACTTTTTGTGAATTTTCTAAATTGGAAAACTCCCAAATGGAAGACTGACAGGACTCTGGGGTATGCATGATTTAAAAAAATAAAATATAAGGAAATTTAAAACACAACATAGTCATTTCACTCTTTAAAAAAAAAAAAAAATCAGTG
The DNA here is from genome assembly GCF_000951035.1 of Colobus angolensis palliatus. Classification (NCBI taxonomy): domain Eukaryota; kingdom Metazoa; phylum Chordata; class Mammalia; order Primates; family Cercopithecidae; genus Colobus; species Colobus angolensis. The sequence continues at coordinate 2,636,419 of NW_012115167.1, forward strand.
CAGTGTCCTGGCATGTGTGGTTGTTTTCCTAATTGATCCTTATTTTTGCTGTTTTTTTTTCTCTCTCTCTCACTGAGGGCCATATCTAACCACATCAACCCAGACTTCATAAGAATGCTGAGTTGTCATGCAAGAGTTTTACCTCACACTGGGGAGATATTAGTTGATAAGATCCACCTTGTTCAGATTTATTGCTTTAGCATATTTCATGCTAAAAATATTTTTTCTACCATCTGCTAAGATTAGCACTCTAGTGGTATAATAAATTTACTCACCCTGTTTCTGTGATATACTTTGGAACCAACTTTATACTTTATTCAGCCTAATTGAAAATAGGATAAGATAAATGATGCACTTTGAATTTCTCTCTCAGACATACCATTGTTCATTACTTCAACAGAAGATGAGCACATCTGATGGTAATTTTAGTGGTTCAGTAAAACAAAAGTTCCCGTGGCAAAAATACAGCATTAGCCATTGTCATCATCCAGTAGAGTCTTGTAAAAAATATTTAATATTGTTGTGCCCTCAAATGAAATATTGTTTTTCATTTAAATACAAAGCTGCTGGCCATCTTTTCAAAACATGCTATGAAAAGAAATATATTTCAGTGGAAATATGGGACTTGGTATTCATTTACATCTGAGGCTCAAACTGAAGGCCAAATTTAGAATTTGATATATTCTTGGCTTATTGGGAAATTTGGATTTCCTTCTCTTATTCAGTCTTCTTAGGCTTGAGTTGTTTAGACCATATTGAAAGAGAAGAAAGAATATGTTAGGTGCTTTTTATGTTAGATTGTTATCGATCCATACCCTTGTGTAGTTTCCTCTAACTTTGATCCTGGGCTTAAACATGAAACTTGTGTTGGCCCAGAAGACCAGTAAATGTGATGCAAGCAGAGGCTTTAAAAATATTTGCAGATTGGGACTTGGAGCAACGTTGCCATGTAAAGAAGCACGGTCTGCTGGAAACAGGTGGCCCAGCTGACAGATAGCACCAAGTGCTAGACATGTGAATGAGGCCACCTTAGATTACCCAGTCCTTGTTGAGCCACCAGATAACTATAGCTGCATGAGTGACCCCTGGTAAACTGGTAGAATTCTGTAGCTAAGCTCAAGCTAAATAGTTGACCCACAAAATGATAAGTAAGTAAACTTGTTTTTATTGACTTATGACTTTAAGTTTTTTAAAAAATTTAAATTGTCATAAAATGCACATCAAATTGTCTTAAATATAATCCACAAATGTACGGGGTTGTTTGTTATGCAGTAATAAATAACTGATGGAATACATAAACCCGTTCTCTATGGCCAACAGATAACTTTGTGATTAGGATCGAGAATAATGGAGTCACTAAGGCCTAGATGTGGTTGTAGTTATGACTGGATGGAGGTTGCTAAGGAGACAGAAATGTACTGGAAGACCAGGAGAAGAAAAAAAAATGGGAACGATATGTAAATGTATTGATTATTACTGTTTATAAGCATTATGTGCCTCAGTTTCTTCATCTGTAAAAAGAGGTTGATAAGAGCACCTGTCTAATGAGAACTAATTAATCCACATAAATCACCCAAACAGATTTGGTGCTTGGCACAGAGAAATCATGCAATAAGATTAAGCTGTTGTCATCCTGGGTAAATAAACTATTAGCATGTGCTTGATCAAGTTGGAGAAAAGTCTCCTTGCAGCCAAGATATTAGTGGCCCAAGAAGTCAAGACGCAATGAACAAGAGTTATTAGACTTTGCGATTTTGCATTGGTTCACAGGTGATGAGCATGTCATGGCCCACCTGCAGAGAACTGCTTTCAGATTGGCCACTAGGCCCTCTCCAAAGTCCTCTATAGGAATATTAGTTTTAAATCAAGTTAACAATGCACTAGAATAAGGTTTTCACAAGAAACAATTTACTCTTCAAATTACCAATGTGAACTATCTCTATACCTTCAGACACCAGAAAAGAAAAATAATAACACATATTGTAGCAGGAAAAAGAATCTCTATCTAGTCCTATTTCTGATGCTCAACCATTTCCTCAATGTAGAAATAACTATCAAAAACTATCAGAAAATTAATATGTTATCCAAAATTATTGAAAATAAATAAAATATAAGTATTTAAACTTTCTCATCTTAACTGTGACAGTCTGGTGACAAGGAGATGGCAGGAGTTTGTATTTGAAGATGGGTCTCTGAGCATAAGCATATTCAGCATCTCCTTCCTTCCTTCCTTCCTTCCTCTTTTTGTCTCTTTCATTCTTTCCTTCCTCTTCCTTTTTTCTTTCTTTCTTGTAGGTATTAATGACTAGGAGAGAAGAGGGGTATATGTTTATTAGAATGTAATCATCTGCTGTACTGTTTCTGACTTTATCAGTCATTAAAAAGTGAAAGCACCATCTTTAGCCTTTCTATAGCCTCCGCTTTATTATGTCTGCAATTTGGGAAACCTTTGTAGGAGTCAGATAGAAGACCAAATGCTGCTTATTTGTAAAAGCAGTGCATCATGGCAATCAAGAGACTGGACTTAAGATCTAAAAAGGCTGGGCTCAAATCCACACACAATACTTTCTAGGACTCTGACACCGGGCAGGCTAATTCGTGTCTTTGAGGCTCAGTCCCTATCTGTTAAATAAGGTTGATAATTCCCACCTCAAAAAGTAGTTGAGATGATTAAGTGATCTTGTATATGCAACATGAGTGGCGTATAAATAGTGCTCAAAAAACACTGAGGATATTTATCATTTTCTTTAATAGAACATGCTGGGCTATGTCATGAAATTTTTTTCAGCCACCCACTCTGTCCACCTACTCTGCATTACTTATGACAAACTGGTATAGCACAGCTGACCAGGGATAAGGTTAAAACCATGTGCATGCATCAGCACAGACTTCACTCCCTGCTAACTTCAAACTTAGGCCCTAGATGCTATCACTCTGACATCTGGGTCTCACTGATCAACAGGCTGTATCTATGCTTTTGACCTTTAGCTGGGTTTTCAAATGAAAAGCAGCAGAAGCAACATTTAGAATTATCACGACATCTTATAGTTTGAGAAGACACTAGAGATGATTAGCCCAATCATCTCTAGTTCTTTTTTCAAACATGTATTATCCAATAGGGTAGCTATTAATCACGTGTGGATTCTGAGCACTTGGAATATGACTAATCTGAATTGAAATGTGCCGTAAGTGTAAAATATACACCAGATTTTGAAGTGTTGGTATGAAAATAAATATAAAATATTAAATAATAATTTTGTATTAATTACATGTCAAAATAACATTTTGGATGTATTATATTAAATAAGATATTAAAATTAATTTTGCTTTCAATTTTTTAATATGTCTACTAGAAAATTTAACATTACATATGGAATCACATTTTCAGCTTACATTGTGTTTTTATTGGGCAGCACTGTTTCAAACAAAACAAATTAGGCATGGAGATGTGAAGTGACTTGCCCAAGATAGCTCAGCTTTCACCAGCAGAACACAGATGTGATTCCAGATCCCTTTGCTCACAGAGTTTCTCTCAACATGCAACCTTCTCCTGCTAATTTTTTTTTTTTTTTTTTTTTTGAGACTGTAGAGTTGGGTCCCTGAAAACTGAAGTTTCTTTGGAAAACACTGCCAGCACCTCCTCTGTGACCAGCTGTGCTTTTTTTCTTTTTCTTTTTTTTATTGCACTGCCTTGGAAACTGTGCTGCTGTTATCCGTTTCTTGCGTCAGTTACAAAAATTGGTATTGTATCTAAAACAATTGCTGTTATTAACAGGTTAAGCTGCTGGGATGTTAAAATAAAGGCTGCCCAGCTTTAGTGCATTTTGTTGTAATCATCTCCCAGATGCCTTGTCGGAAATCAATTCAAGTTCAAAACTGGCTGGAATTGGGAGGTCAAGGCTTTAGCAGACTAAATATTTTATCTTCTGCTCATGTCTGGAGCTTTCAAAGATGTGGACTGGGGGCTCTTTTCTCATACCCCATCTGGACAAAGATGATTGGCTTTGCCATTTTGCCCAGGTTAGGACAAGGTTAAAATCAATTATAATCAATTATTAAGAGTCTTCTGTGGCTGCATTGCTTAAAAGGGGATTTTAAAAGTTTCTCAGTTCTGAAACATGCATATCTTAGTTGCTACTAGAGATGTTGTTATTCTAGAATGTCAAATATAGATGTTATCAGCATCAAGAATAAATACGAAGAATTTCTACTTCCTATTTCCTTGATACCTATGTTTCAGGATAATGAGAAAAGCCTAGAAAGGCTGAGATAATCATCATTCCTGCACCAAGTTGAAAAATTTTGTTACCTTCTTATATGTGTTAAACTATTATAGCTATTTATTATTTGGTTACATTGCCAGATGATTTCTTAGGAATTTATTGAGATGCTCTCTACAGTTCTTATGTGATCATTTGCTGTGTAAATGCACATGTAACTGCTCAATCTAAGGTAGGTTCAAAGAATCATAGATTTGTAATTGCACAGTAATTTTGAGACAAGCCAGATCCAGCCCTACGTTTTATGATAAGGAAACTGAGGCTTGGAGAATTAAATGACTTCCCCTAGTTCTTACAGCTATCCAAAGGGAGAACTGTATCTCTTAGTTCCTGTAAGCATGTGTGGTCACTAAACAATTCAAATGAATATTTTCATTTTATACAATATTTTCATATGCTTATAATTTTCTTCACAATGATTTGAGAAAAAAAGTATTCGTACAAAATGAATATCATTCTGAACCTTAGACCAAGACATGAACTCAATAAACAGAATATAATTTTAAAGTGTTCTCAAAAGGTCACTTAGCTTTATCCTTCATCTCATTTCCCATGAATGGAAATCCCTTGTACTTTCAGGTTTCATACATACCCAGTAGCTGAGGGTTCAAAATGCTGCCAGAAAAAAACATTCCATTTTATTTACAGTCTTTTTAGAAGGAAAACGCCAGTGAATATACCAGAATTTCTCTCTAGACTTGTTCAATACCAGTTATTGAATAGTGAGTGTGAACTATGTTCTTTGCTGGTATAGGAGGAGCCTGTCATTAACAAACACTGACATATTTTCATAGTAAGTTCCTCATTCTGTAATATATTGAAAAACAACAAAACAATAGCTTGCTGTTTCTAATTTGAGGGAAAAAACCTCATGGATTTATGTGGGGGGCATACAATTGAATTTTAACACTTGCTCATCTCTCCATCAGCACAATGAAGTCCCTTGTATTGCTTGCTCACTTTCCTCCAACTCACGTTGGCAATAGAACTGAAGTATAATACATGTAAAACATTTTATGAAACTAAAATTAAAGGGTCTCAGGTAGGGTCATAGGAGAATCATAATCGTGTAGAAATCAATGCAACACTACTTAGTGGTAGTGAGAACACAGCTTGGGCCCAGACAGACCTGGTTTTGTGTCTGGTTCCATCATCACTGGCTGTTTGGCCATAGACTGGTTACTTACCTTCTTTAGCTTCAAATTCCTCTTGTGAAAAATGGGGGTTTCAATGATGCTTACCTCATGGAGTTGTTTGAAGCTGAAATGAGAAACTACCTGGAAAGGACTTATAAAGCTTGGTGTATAGTCAGCTTTCAATATATCTAAACTATAATGATGACAAATTATCACCACTTATAATGGTAGCCTCAGTAGCAGCAGCCACAGTGGTAATATGTATATTCCTATTTCTAACATTGTATTATTTTCTTTGGGATCCATATGTACACATTCAGGATATAATTGCTTCAATGTCTATTCAGATCAAAAGTTCTGGGTGAATTTTTCACCTTGTTTTATTTCACAGCAAAACAATTCATATGACTGAACCCTTCAAACCTTTATCTTTGTTGAAAGAACACACTATTCATTTGGATCACTGGTTCGATTCTAAGAAGAGTTTATTCACTGCATGTGCACAGAAAACCCAATTCTGATATTCCAAGTGCTAATTAATTGGTAGAAATTTTTACTCTTTCTTTCTGCATTCAATCTAAATTTGTAGCGCATTGTATTAGAACAAGCTTTTAAAACCTTTGAAGCCCCGTGGGCAGCATGGTGCCATGTTTAAAGGATATGTCAAGGTTACGGAGTAAGACAGACGAGGGAGTTTTGCCACTTATGGGCTGATCCTTAGCAACATCCGTTCACATAACTGAGCCTCTGGTTCTTCATCTATAAAGCAGAGAGAATAATACTTACTTCCTAATATCATTTTGTGTGTCAAAATTAATACAATGCAAGTAAAACTCATAGCACAATGCCTGAGACATGACATGTTCTTAAGTGGTGACTACTACTTAAATTTTTATGTTCTATGTTTATATAAGTCATAAACTGTGGTATTTATTAAGGGTAGTGAATAAACATTCAGATTATATCCATTCATTCATAGTGTCAGTCCACCAATATCGATTGATTGGTAACTTATCTGTAGCAGATACTGTGCTAGACCTGGAGGAAAATGGTGAGCAATAGAAACATTCTTAGAAAAGAAATAGTAGAGCTCTGAGGGAGTGTGGCAAGAGAGAAAAAGTAAACGAGTAATTTCAGTAAATTAATTATAGCATCATTGCTTATTAATTCCCATTGGGCTTGGTAGCTGCTTTGGCTTGTCTCACTGCAGCTAACAGCTCAGAAGATCAGGCTCTGGAATCTGTGGATTTCATGTACACATACTTTGCTTCCAAGTTATGCAGACCTTTGCCCTTTGTTTACATAGCTCCTTCATCCAAACATCTCGAGCACTTAAAATTAGCCCAGAAACCTAATGTGTAACTTCCTAACTTAGAAGAGAAACTAAAAATGTACTCTACCTGTTAGAGTGTTGACATAGTGGCAGGTAAAGAAGGTCGAGAAAACTACCCTGTGTTTTCAAAGGTACCCTGTGGTGTCCTGTCCTCTATTTTCCCTTGACTGGGTATAGTTTCTTCTTAATTGGTTTTGCATCTGATAAGATGAACGTTGAACATTTGCAGTATGTTTGTCGTCTGTTGCCAATTACAAGCTACTGATCTTCAGCAGGGCCTGCCATCTTTGCATTCAGCACAGCCTTCCCCCATTCTATTTGGATCTACTGGCTTAGTACCAGACATGGAAGCGTAAAGAGTAAAGGAGAATAAACGATCCTGTTTAGTTTTCTTGGAGCAAAAATGTTTCGGAGGAATGAGCACCCCAGAGGTCCCCTATTTCCTTTACCTTTGTGAAAGGAACACCCTATGCTTTAAATAATGATTCATGTGGTATGCACCATATCCAAAGAGTAAACGCAGAGATGAAAGCTTCTATTTATTCTGTACAGTGAAAATAGAAATCTGGAAACAGCATCTGCTTCTCATTTAAATGTATTTTTTTCTAATTATTTAGATGTATAGAGGCATCAAGCCAGGTTTCAATCAACAAGAAAGGTCTTGTGCTATCTAAACAAAATCTTATGCCTGAAGTCACTGGTCATAACACTTAAAATGGCTTAAAGACCTCAACAGGGCTTTTTATGCAAAGTAGTTGTATAGCATGGGTCATGAACAAATATATTATTTTTGCTTAAAATTAAATCTGAATGTATGGAGAAATATTGCTAGAAATACATTTCCTGATCCCTAAAAATAGCAAGCAATTAACCTTGGCTCAGAGTCACCTTACCTTTTGAAGAATAAATCCTGAAATCATGACTTTTGTGTCTTGTTTTTAGTGAAGAAGAAAAAAAGACTAGAGCTACAGATAATTTGATTATATGGATCAAGTTATTAGGAGCATTTAAAAGAATGCAGTTTTTCAAATATTAACTTATATAATTATGGCTCCCCCAATTCCACAACTCATAAAATAGGAGACTCAAATAAAGAAACTCTGGTTTTCAGAAACTCTGAAGCTATTCACAATTACCCAAGGGTGAATAAATGTACCATAAAATTTAGGAGAAAAGGGAATCAGACATTTTGAGGAAAAGGATCCTGAGAACCAACAAGCCTTTTCAACATCTGGATGTGGGAGCCCAGCCAGTGTGGTAGATCTGCAACTTCCAGAGAGGTCTGCTCTGCACAGATGATCCCACAGTCACGATGAAGATAAAAGCTAAGGAGTGTCTGAATGAGGACAAGAGATGGCTGGCCCAAATTGATTTAGAAATGCTGTTTGCAAGGCAATGTTAGAAAATACAGCTACCCTTTCATTTTAGGTTAACCCCTTCTGTTTACCCCTTCCTTCCATGAAGACAAGGCTTTTAATATTTTTTCACTTTTTTTTTCTATTCTTAGGTACACTTAGAACTGTTTCGATGAACAGTTTTAAGCTCAGATTGACTTAAGAGAAGTTGATCTCCTGTCTCCTAATTATTCTCCATGCCAACTTCTGGCTGGCTAGAACTAGAGGCTGAAAGGATGTTGATTTGGGGGAAAAATTGTATTTTCTGTTATTTTTCAGATAATTTTTAGTCTGCTCTGTAGATGTAAATTGAAAAGTTGTTTTTTTTGGTTTTTTTTTTTTCCCCCTTTTTAAAACTTTCTCTGTCTTTCTCTATCTCCGGCTTGCCTACCATACCTATTTTAGTCTCATTTTACTAGCTCTCCAACCTACTGCACTCATGACCTTCTCTGATATATGATAATTGAATTTAGGACAGGAGTTTACATTTTTATATATTTTTTTATGATTTATAACCTGCCTAATTTCAAAAAGGATTTGAGGCAGCAAGAGTAAATGGCACTGGGAGTTACATGGATATTTTTACTCTGCATTTGGCCCATTTTCTTTTAGGCTGCATACATTTCCATAACTCTGAACAAGGATCATGTTTGGATGACCTTTTGTCCAGGGTAGAATTCACAGAATTGCAGAAGGTAGAAAATGAATACCTCAGTATTTACAAAATCACCAGAGGCACATCTGAATGAATTAAATCTTTCTACTATTCCAGTTTTGGTAATGGTACTAATTATATTGTTTTGTACATAAGAAATGTTTCCTCTTCTGGAGGGGGAGGAGGTGGGGAAGATTTAAAGTACCTCTTGGATTGCTGTGTGACTTTGGGAAAATCACTGATTACTCTGAGCTCTCCATTCCTCATCTGTTAAATGGGGGTAATAAGCCAACAGCATGTTTATTATGAGGTCATTTTGAGAATCGAATGAGATAATGTACCTGTTAAAGCTTAGAAAACAATAAGTCACTATGTATTATGCAGTCAGTGTGAGCAAATGCTTTATTTGCTTCGATCTCAGCCTCATACAGTGAGAGAGACCAGGCCCCAGCTCTCTGGGATGCTCTAGGAAAAGTGCTTCGTTGTGTTTGGGCTTTATTTATTGAATGCATTTGAATGAGTGATCATTCTAAGAGCAGAAAGTCATTCAATTTGATTTCACAATAGGGTGATGGGTGAGGCTGGAAACTACATTCTCAAATGCATTATCCAGAACATTGGAAACAAAACCACTTTTTAAAAGTGACTCATCTTTAATATCTCATAGCAGTTTTGAAATACTTCATTCATTCATTTTTATGGCAAACTCTTAATTGAGAATGTCATTAACCACTTTGCAGAGAGAGAGGCAATCATGACCTGAAAAATTAAGTGTAGTAATTTACAAATAGGCTTTTGTTTGACTAGGTTTTAGCTTATTCAGGACTTGCCTTTAGATTATTTTAGCAACACATGCTCCCCTTTCCCCACCCCATTGGCAGTATATATTTTGGGCGCCTGATACATACTGAAAATGAAAAATTAGTTTTTCGTATGTTGCTTTCTCCTGGTCCACACTGGAGAGTCCTTCTGACCCTTTTATTCTCAAAATCAAACACTATCATTTTCCTTCTTCAGAACATTTTATCTTCTCACCTTACCCTCTGTTCAAATTTCTTCCCACGTGGGCCAGACGAGTATGTTATGAATGAATGAACACTGGGCCCACTTCCAGCTTTTCTCTGTAAAACCAACTTTGACTGAAGTCCACAGTGAGTTTCCTCTCTTAATTTCTTTACAATTCATAGTCTCAATAATTTAGCACTTTAAAAAATATATTCCCTTTCCCTTCTTTTAAAAATGTTTAGTCCCTTCTCCTCCCTGCCCTGACTGTATTAGAAGCTATCTGCAGAGGGCTGACTTCTAAGTCAGATAAACTAGAATGAAAGTGCTGCCATTTACTAGTTGTGGCATCTGAGGCACCTGGGGATGATAATAATAATAATTACTTTATAGGGTTGTTGAAGGGGGTAAAAGAGGCAGGTTATATGAAGCATAAAACATATTATATGAGCTCATTAAATTCTTGTTCTGAGATTAATTTGCTGATTCTTTTCCAGGTAAAGCTTTCTTTTTAGGGAGTGGAGGGAGAAGAAGACCTCTCCTTTTTTAAAATCAAGGACACATGTCCCCAGTTTTTGTCCCCCAAACTTATGGCCCGTTAAACTATTGAAGATTTTGTGAATTTTCATTTAATTTCATTCTTGAAGTTTAGTCAATTGTTTATTGCTTTCAGATCATTTTTCTTAACAGACATTAATTGAGCTCCTATTATGTGTCAAGTATTGTACTTGACACAGTGAAGAAAATTTCTGTTAACTTCTAAAATCCCTGTCTGCAGATCTGTGAAATAATTTTTTATGCCATGGATTCATACAGTGTTCTTCCTTTCCCCATTCCCTATATGCTATCTTAAAAATTAAACTTGGGCAAGGGAAGAAAATATCTATGGGGAGAACCCAGTGGATTACAGCATTCAAAGTTACTTTCAACAGGCTGAACACATAGGATACTGTTTGTGCACGGTATGAGCCGTATCCAACTCATGTCATCCTATAGCTATTATGCTTACATTAACATATTGTTGTATACAAGTAACTATGCCTTACATCACATCATTTGAGCCTCTTTGTCTTTATTTTATTATTAATAGATGTAGATCCATGACTTTAACTCATAGTCACCATAGTTTACCCCATTTTAAGTTTGCACATGCAATCCATTTAGTCATAAAACACATTGATCCAAAAGCAATATTTAGCTAGTCTAACAGTATTAACAGTCTACCACCAAAAATTCCTGACAAATTTGTTTTTGTAAAGGTCAGAGCATTAATAGTTTCTAACTATGATAAAGCAGCTTACTTAGATTTACAAGACAAAAACAAAGCTAAAACGAGTTTGCCTTGATCATACCAAAAATTCAGTATTTGTTTGTCTCTTCCCAGTTGTAGTAACAGATAGGAAACGGATTATTATTGACGTTGGTAGTTTCATGGAATTTTCAAATTGGGAGATACCAGCTAGTCACTTGTTCCCCAAATTGTGGTTTATGAGCCTGCAGCATTGGCATAACATAGGAGCTTGTTTGGAATGCAGAATCTCAGGCCCGCCGTAGACCAGTTGAATCAAAATCTGTATCTTCACAAAATCCCCAGGTGATTTTTACACTCCTTAAATATTTTGAAGCGCCATTCCAATCCACCTTCACCTCTGTCCTCCTTTAAGAAATGAGAAAGTTCAAACTCAGAGTTAGTGTAGAGCTAAGATTAGAACCTCAGCCCCCTGACTCCAAGGTTACTGCTCTCTTCTGTGCTCAGAGCAACCTCAGTAGCTTCTGAATACAGCGTGGAAGTGAGTGGCTCTTGCCCACCACTTGACGTTTTGTGGTCTAGTAAAGTAGACTGCAAGATTAGAGAATCACCTTCTCTTTAACCCCCATTCCTTTTCTGTGAGAAACTATTTGGCTTATCACCCCCTATTGCCTAAAGCCTCCCAAAGAAGAGTGAAGCCTTAATGAGGCTAGAACCCTCTTATTGTCTTGAATTTTAGATGTTTGTCAGCATCTATGATAGGAATTTTACCATCTGACATTCTTTCCCTAACTCGCAGCTCATGGTTGTGTAGTGCATCTCCATTCATACGAGGAGGGGAGAAAAAGCTGAGCCAAACCCTGTTAACAAAACAGTCCCCTGAAGGGCTATAATATTGCTCAGTGGTAATATCATCCCTATGCATTTTATCTTTACATGAAATCTGGACTAATTATCATTTTCTCATACAGTACATTTTAGACCATTGTGTTTTTGTGTCCCTGCCTAGTTCATTAAGCAGGGTTTTACAGCTCCTCCAGTAACAGGATTGCTATTGACACTTTCATTAGACCCATAATTCAAATGCTCGTCTGCCTTCCAAATGGAAGCCTCTGAGTCCAGAACCACAATCTGGCCACCGACCATATGTTGGCTTTTAGAACTGTCATAAACTCATCATCACATTCAAGTTCTTGAAGGGTCAAAATCTGCTTTCTTGGTGAACTGTCTTTATCCAACAAACAGTCAACGTGTTCTCCAAGAATAGTCAGCCAATTTTTCTCTGTCTCTCTCTGAAAACTCTTCCAGGCAGTTCTCGGTGTGGTATGACTCTAGTACAAATAATCAGTGTCCACATTTAAATATTAATTCCCTTATTTATTCATTCATTCAATTATTTTTATAATTTAAGACCAATATGCCAAATATTATGGCAGTTGCTGTAGTGATGTAAAGATGAATAAGATGGTGTCTGCCTTGGAGTTTCTTATAGTCAGAAGATATGTATGTAAATCACTATGAGAAAAATTTTACCACTAAGTTACCAGCAGTTGGAATGGAGATGATTGTAGATTTCTTTGCTCTAACTAATGGCTATTATCAACACTGTTTCTTTACCAGTGGTTCAAATGGAAATAGACTCGACTAGACTAAGTAGAACCATATGTGTGTGTGTGTGTGTGTGTGTGTGTGTGTGTGTGTGTGTGTGTGTATGAAATATATCACAGAATATAACCTTAGGACTAAATGAAGCCAATTCCCCAATAATACATCTGATGGGCATTAGAGAGAAGGTGGGATCGCATCAGAGACAGCAGTTGCTTTAGTGATCATGAAAAATAGTCTTCCATTATCAGTAGGATTTTGATTTCCTCTCTAAAAAGGTTCAAGAAGAAGTTCAATGAAAACATTTGATTTAGTTTGCAATAAACTTTTTAGAGGTGCCTCCTAGACATCAAAAAATTTTGCTTTTGACTGGGCGCAGTGGCTCATGCCTGTAATCCCAGCGCTTTGGGAAGATGAGGTGTGTGGATCAATTGAGGTTAGGAGTTTGAGACCTGCCTGGCCAACATGGCAAAATCCCATCTCTACTAAAAATACAAAAACTAGTAGGGGGTGGTGGTACATGTCTGTAATTCCAGCTACGGGGGAGGCTGAGGCAGGAGAACTGCTTGAACGCAAGAGGTGGAGGTTGCAGTGAGCCAAGATTGTGCCACTGCACTCCAGCCTGGGCAATAGAGCAAGACTCTGTCTCAAAATAAATAAATAAATAAATAAATAAATAAATAAATAAATAATTCTACTTTTACTTTTTGCAGAAGTAAATATCTTGAGCACGAAGTCTGAGCAGATTACATACCATCAGTGTGCAAGAGAAGATTTTAACCTTTACAGAAAACTTTTAGCAATGTAATTAACAGAAAATTGTACATCATATTTTTAAATGTACAGTTAGATATGTTTGGTTTAAATGACTGCTGACTGGGTACTGTGCTTTTGCTTTCTGTCCAATTATATTAGAGAGAAAAAATATTGTTTTAGGGTTCTGTCATCTTTCTTACATCTATGCCTAAAAAAAAAAAAAAAGAAAGAAGAAAGAAAGAAAAGAAAAAAGAAAGGAAAAAATGGAAAAGACAAAAGTATACGCTGGTGCCATTTATTCAAGTCTTTTCATAGGTGTTGACTTTACCTGAGCATACACGTTGGATTACCTACCTCATTAGCTTTCTTCTAACGAAACCCAGAGCCACTTTCCTGAAATGGAAAGGTCCTTTTCTAGAGTGGACTCAGACTGTTAAGCAGAGGAAGTGTGTGAGACTGGACTCCACTGCTGATTGGAGTGATGTGGCTTCATTTTGCAGTAATATTGCTCTGCTATTGAAAAATGACGTCAGTATTCTTCCAGGCGCATTTCATTCTACCACGTATGCCTTCATAAACATGTCCAACCGCGTGATGGAGGTCAACAGCAGTGTAGGGCTTAGAAATTGTCGCTTGGAAATCACACTCACTTAAATACCTGAATCTGTCCATCAGCCGTGCCATAGCTTATTCCAAGCCTGTGCGGAAGAGTGATTTGCAGTCTCCTTGCTTTTCATTTCAAGTAGCATCACTCACTTTAAGCCAGATATCCAGGCCTCTTCAGAAACCTCCAGGGTGAAGGACAAGTAAGAAGAAGCTGATCAACTCTTTCACAACTGTGGCCAGCTACATCTACTCCTGCATCAAACTCAGTACATCTTCCTGTGGTGTTTTATTTCAAAATCGCATATTCTTCCTTTTACGTGACAAATAATAGAGATTTTGCCACACAGTTTCAGGATCCAGATGGCTCTTTTGTGGTTCTATACATTTAATTGATCACTATCCAGGTTGAAGTCTGAGCCAGAATGTCTGGGATGGAAGAAGAGGACATAATGTTTATTTTTGCCAGTCCTTCTTTGAGTTATCTTCTCTCATCGTCTATAAACTCAGGTTGCATAACTACATTCTATTTTTTTTTTTTTCTTTTTCACTTACAGGGACTTACCAATTTGGGCTTCGTCCAGGAGCTGAAAACTGATTACAAATATGAAACAGATTTCACTACAGGACTTGAACTCTACATTAAAAAACAATAAGCTTCCCAAAATAATTGAAAAAGATCTTCACCCAAGAGTAGCTGCAATGTGAATGGCAAGATATGAAGCAAGTAAAAGGTAAATTTTGTATGAAAACATCTCTTCTTTATGGGCAGATATATAGAAAATATTCATATGGCCTTAAAGTAGCATTCTTTCTCAGGTAAAGGTCAGAGAATTGAGGATATTTTATATAATCAGCAAAAAAAGCTGAATGATCCAGGCTATCCTGGGCCTATCTGTCTAGCTATCAATTATAAAAATATTGCAGAATGCTAGAGTCTTTCTACAAACACTATTTTGGAGGAGTGGGCTTGCTTAGTAAAAGAAACATCCTCCACAAAAAGCATCCATGGGAACATTTGATAATTTATTGTGCTTCAGAAATTCTGGTGCACCATCTTGAAAACCTACCTCCTGATTACAAAGGATCCAATAAGGAGCAAAAGGCAATAAAGCTTTTAAATCCTTTTTATCTTGATATTTGAAGACAAAATATAAAGAAAGTGGATTGGGCTTCCCAGAATATAAAAAGATCATCTGGATTAGGTACTTGCCATCTTAGCCTTTTTCAGTATGAAAAGACGGAAAAATGAATATGTGCATGTGTGTGTGTTTATACATACACATATACACATACAATGTATGCATATGTATATATATATATTTTTACACATGCAGTTAATACCTCGGTCTCAGTTGTTTCTCTCTTCTGGCCTATTAAATAATTTCTGGCTTAATCTTTTCTGTGCTGCCTGGAAGGGCCTATGAGTTGCCAGATTCATTCTGGGACTTGTATGAAACAGAATCTGAAGAATTGGGAAAGAACAGAAGGAACAAAACCCATGGTGACCTACTCTCATGAGGAAAGCAGTGATTTTGGAATATAGCAATGAAAGGCATTCAATCCTCCAGAATAAAAAGGCAGAATGGGGGTGGGGTGACTGATACCTGAGGTGTAAGTGTGGAGAGACTCCAGTGAGTGAGGATGTGGTATGAGAATTCTAGGAGATGGTGGGAATGATTTGGGGAGAGATGATGGAGTTTGAACAGTGAGCATGTGAGCTCACAGAGTTAGCTATTCAGAAAAGCAGGGTATTAGAAAATGAGAGATGATGGGAGGTATTAATAGTAATTGCCATGGACTGTATTTTTGGCTTTCCTTTATTTCTTCAATGAATGAGTAAAGGATAGAATCCCCCAATTTTCAATGAAATGTCACTTCAGGTCTGAACACATGGGTGCAGCCTTTGATAAGGTTTCACCCACAAAGCAACTATCTCACTGGGTACTCTGGCAATGGGATTCTTTTTAAAAGAAATCATAGTGTCTTCTCAATGCCCAAGCTTCTGCTTGACCACTGGTTTTCCAGTTCTCTTCATATGGCCTAGTTTTATAAAGTACAGAGCTAAGAAGGAGCTGCCCTCAGCTTTAGCCTTGGAAGAATCACTAAGTAGTTGCAGAACCCCAAGTCATTCATCTAAATTAATGATGTGCACTTAATTAGGGATGTGGGACTAGGGAGTCACAGATTTTGCAAAGGTTATTTAACCTTCTTCAGGCATTGTTTCCTGTATCTATACAGTTGGGACATTAGAAGAATCTCCCTTGTGGGTTTTTTGTTTTTTGTTTTTTTTAATGAAATGTTGTATGCAACGCTTCACAGTACTAAGCTCAACAAATATTAGCCACCATGGTTACAGCTGCTAGTATTATTATTGGTGGTGGCAGCAATGTTAATCCCTGGCCCTCAGTTTCCTCATCTTTAAAATGAAAGGATAAGATAAAACTTCCTCTCTGCTCCCTTCCAGCTCTAAAAATACTTTCCATAATTCCTGAGTTTAGGAACACCTCCCACAAGAAACAGGCAACGGGCCACGAGACAACTCGTTTTCACCCTAAGTCTCTTACAAATATTCAGGTTATTTTAAAACGCCACTCCCTGGAGAGGGCCCAAGATTTCATTTAACATGAGCTTTGCCAATTTCAGTATCTTGCTCAGTACTACTTGCATACTTGTATTACTGAATAAGAAAAAGGTTTGGGTTTTTTTCTCTTTCCATCTATCACTGAACCTACTTGAACTACTTATAATTTATTCTGTAGGTATGGCGACACTAGTCAGTAGTTCTGCCATTTACAAAAAAAAAAAGGTAGATATTCTCAAAAGTATATTTTCCTTTTCCTTTTTTTCCTCCACCCTCTTCTTCCTCTTTTTTTTTTTTTTTTAAAGAGCATTTCTTTCAAAGACTTTTAGGCTATTTCTGCTCTTTCCTTGATTTGCTTGGTAGCATCTTGGCCACAGGAATACAATACTGATAGAGTTGTTGATTGGTCCTAGAATATATCATAGCCCCTAAATACATGAAATTAAAAAAAGAAAAAAGAAATCAACATGGTTCTGAAAGGAAGGTAGTTAAAATTCAGAAAGAGAGATTCTTTAATTAACTTAATAAAATTACTAATGGAAGCATTTTAACTGCTAAATTTAATTTACTTGTCAAGATATCAGGCTACAAAGAGGAGGGAAGAGTAGGAACTCTGCTTCCCATTATGATGTTCTCTATTATAGAATAAATTTGCTTAAAATGAAATATATCACCAAAAGCCATCAATGACATCTTAATTTGGAACAGCCAGTTGAAAAGTAATTAGACTATGAAGCAATCAGTTCTAGTAAATCAGTGTTTCCCTTTACATAAACATACATTTTTTTTTCCTATTTATATACAGGAAAGACTAGACTTTCAGGTAGTAGGCAGGCAAAGAAGCTGATTCTTTTGGCTGTCGGTGTTTCTACTTTACATTACCAAGCTGTCAAAACAAAATGTTTTATGATAGGATTAAAAAATGTATAAGCATCTGATTTGATTTAGTGTTTATATTTATATGTTGAACTGAGGAGAGTTTGCTTATCATAGGGGTTTAAAAGATTTACATTTGTCTGCTTCTTACTTCCAAAATGCTTTCCAGATCCACAGGCAGCCCTGACACCTTACTTCAATAAATGAAGCCCAGTCAAAAATCAAACAAGAGCTCTGCTTCTCCCTGCAGGGCCTCTCCTAACTTACATAAATAAACGGAGAGAATGTGGTTGCTAATGAGACATGGTTTGAGACTGAGGTGGGAGTGGTTAAAATTATCCTTTTGTTTAGCAACCAAAAATTCACCATTAGGAATTTCTCAAATTGTAACTGACCTTCCTAAAAGTGTGTTTATTTGCTTATTGTTATGAAAAGCTAATAAGGGACAAGGGTAAAACGGAAATAATGCATTTTTAATTCGATTATAAAAAGTTAGCACAATTTGGCAAACAGATATCAAAAATTCAAGTATCAAACTACTTTATAGTAGGAAACACTTTCTGTATATGTCTTTTCCCATCACCTTCGTACCCCATGAAGAAGAGTTTTCAACTTCAATTTACAGACATGGAAATGGAGGCCCAGAGAGGTTAAGTGTTTTGTGGAGGCAGTGGAGGTAGTTAATGGAAGAACTGGGGCTAGAATTAGGGCTTCTGGGCCTCTGATACTCTTTCCACAACATCTGCTTCTGATCATGGAATCCCATCTGTTATATGCTGAGGGGAAGAGGTGTGAGAAAAATAACTAGAGGAGCCATCAATCACTCAGCAAAATATTTATGAAGGACATCGTGCAGATATTAGGGGTGTCACCATTGTCACCAGCTCCGAAAAATCAGAGAGGATGATGAATTATGCCAAAGAGAACATTAGCTCAGAACGTAGAGACTATCTTGCAATGATATGCTTTTGTTAGTATGTATTATTTCCAGTGGGAGAGAATGGTGCGAGAGAGGAAAATAAAGGATAATTTTATAGGGAGTGAAAATAAGCTACACCTTGTGATTAAGAGAGAAATGTGGGAAGTCTCTGAAACCCGGTTCTAGGATCTGCCAGCATGAAAATCACTTAACAGTATGCAAATGACCTGGGCCTAATAGAGTAAATCATGTCCATCCCGCCCGCAGCCTATTTAGAAATGTGATCATTGATAACGACACTACAAAGTATTATTCCTCACTGGAAGACATGAGATTGGAAGGAAATCTAATATGGATGATGCAAGGGGAGTATTAAGATTTGCAATTGTAGATAGGTGTGAAGTAGACTAAAACAATATAATTAAAGTGTAAAAGCCTCCACTGCACTGTCAAAGTGAGAGAACTGGGCAGAACACAGGGACTGCAGGGCCCTTCTCCCTCTAGGAATCTAGTGAAAAGGCAGTCTGTTGTCCGCAGTGGCTCCTCAAGATCCATGTGTAACAGGACAATTGCCCTGAGAGTGGAGACTATATGGCAAGAACTATATAAAAATAGACACAAGAACTTAAAGTTACTAAGGAAAAGATAAGAAGTGCAAAAGTGGGCAATAAGATATTGCTAGTAAAAGAGGTTAAATGGAGTAAGGAGGTCTTTTATAAATGTATCAGGGAAAAAAAGTGATCCTCAAGAGAAAAAGACTACTGAATAAATAAGGGAAGGGTGTGAAATTAATGATGGCTGAGATATTGACTTCCTGCTTTAAGTCAGTTCTTAAGAGAAAAATGAGAAGAAAATCTGGACAGCTGGAAGGCAATAATGTCTTTTAAAAGTAAGTATTGACAAAGAGGATGGGAGGAAATTTAGAAAAAAATTAAGCATTGTGGCATATACAGATTGTAAGTTTCGGATAATATGCTTCCTAGGGAATTAGATTCCCTGCCTGTGAACGATACACAGACATGGAAGAAGGACAATGCAAACTAGAGAGATGTCGGAAGTTCTTCAAAACAAATGTGTTTCACATAACAGGAAAATAAGGGTTGGGGCAGATTGGGAAGGCAGACATAGGACAGGCTCTCTAAGTGTTGTGTAAATTTGTGGCATATTTAGTCATGGCTATGTGGCAATTGCAGTTTTTAGAAAATTGGTGAAAACTTTCTTCTTGTATTCGGTAAGAAAGGAAATAAGTTGGATACCCCATACAACTAGTATGTATTGTAGATACTTTAAAAGTATGATAGAGAGCTACTGTTTTATGGGAAAAAGTAGAAGAATGATGCAGTCCTTAAATATTACATAAGCATTGAAATATTGATTTAAATAGCTACATGAAATTGGAAAATTCAGAGCATGGTGGAAAAAAAATCACCCAAAAGAAAATTTCAGATCCTAATAAAATTTCCAGACTAAATTCTCAAAATCCAACCAGTTAATAGGAAGCTACTAATTGCTTGGGAATAATCATTTAGGGAAAGTTTTGTTGACATTAGGCAATATATTTGTGTGGGATAAAGATGCAAGTGTAATTGTTAGAGTTTTACAGAGAGAATGGTTTATTGACAGTGAATTCTTAAGATAGTGTCTTAGAATATTTGCCCCTGAACATTTTCCTCAGCATTCCTACCTGATAGGCTGTCTCAGTTGACAGAGTGTAGTTAGTGGAGCTCAGTGGCTTCTTGGTTTCTCTGACTTTTGATATTCTCTTTTCTTCTCACAAGTTCCTCTTCAATAATTAAAATCATCTGAGATTTGTGGTATACCACTCCATTGACACACTGGTCCTACGCTCTGCAAGGAACCTACAGCTCCCGCCCTGAACCAGCTTACAGTCAATCATAAGTCAAATCCGCATTTGCGGTTCCTTGCTAGTTGAGTGCCCCAGGCACAATGAGGGAAGAATATAAAAGGATGAGGTTCTAGGGAAACACTGGTGGCAGAGGTGAGACTCAGCCTCCTCCCTGAAGAATGTGTGGAATTTAGACACACAGAACAAAGTGAGGAGAGAGCAGTTCATCGGTCCAAAAGTCTACAGGCAGAGAAGTGCATCTGCATGAGGGGTGGTGATTTGATCTTTTCTGTTGCAGCAGAGCCTTAGAAGGCAGGAGAGTGCAACTGTGATGTGGTAGGGCTGTTTGGGGAACTGAAGACCTGCACATGAATCCGGGCTCTGACTTTTGGGAAAGCCGTTTTCTCTGTCTAATGTTCATAGTCTCCATTTGTAAAATCGTTACTCTCCTCCGTGGCCTGCCCTGAGAGGCTCTGAACATGTTACAGGTGCATGGCTGAAGTGGCCATGCCATCTGCTTCCCACTTTCTACCCAGCCTCTGCTTGGCTTTCACAGGCGTTCTATTCTTAAGCAGTTACTTTTGTGCCTAGTGCCATTTGATTCCCTGACACGTTGCAATTAAGCAATTATTTTTAACTAATTGTTTAATATTTCTTTCAAGGTTTCTAAAGCAGTTTAAATGTTTTGTACTAATTTTTCGTATTTTATAACAATCAGCTCAAAGAGAGATGGAAAGAGGATAACCTGCTTTCCAGTTGGATTGTGACCGTGCTGTGAAGATAGGGAATTTATGTGGAGAAAAAGAGAAATTCCATTCTAGCCATGGAATAACAGAGACGATTTCTGACTAGAATAGTAGCAGATTGTGAGTAAGAGGTGGGCACTGCTGATTCTTTTACATAAATCAGACCCCAAGCCCAATAAAAGAGCGTCAGCTCTCGTCACTAAAGAGTGTTTTGTGAGCACTATTGAAGGAGGGCAGGAGGGATGGAGAGATGAAGGAAAAGGAGGAAAGGAAGTGAAAGAAGGGAGGAAGGAAGGTGGAAAATTAAAAAAAAAAAAAGCATAGGAATGCACCTGTTTTTGAACAACTTGTTTTGAAGCAATGTCTATCATTTTGCATAGTTGGCCACAGGAAACAGAGACCTTCATTTCATGGTTCCTTTCTCTTTTTTTCTGTTGCTCTTCTCCATAGAACTTCTATTGAAGATAACTTTATTGAAAAATATGTGAAAAGTATTGATACATTTGATACATTATTTTTTGTTTCCATTAGTAGTTTTAACATCTAACATTCTCTTTGAGGGTTTTGTTTGTTTGTTTGTTTGTTAGTTTGTTAATTTTTTGAGACAAGGTCTTGCTCTGTTGCCCAGGCTGGGCATGATCTTAGCTCACTGCAACCTCAACCTTCTGGGCTCAAGAAATCCTCCTGCCTTAGCATCCTGAGTAGCTGGGACCACAGGAACATGCCATCACACCCAGCAAATTTTTTAAATTTTTTGGAGAGATAGAGGGGTCTCGCTCTGCCGTCCAGGCTGGTCTTGAACTCTCAAGCTCATGTGATCCTCCTGCCTCAGCCTCCCAAAGTGCTAGGATTACAGGTGTGAGCCACTGTGCCTAACCCTTTGAAGTTTTCAATGTCTTAATTTCTGTACTTCAGGACTTGATCCCTGACTTCAGGAAATCAAAGTAGAATATGCACCAATGTGTATTTAGGCAGAGCTGAAAACTACCTGACTAAAAACTTAGATGCTAATATGTAATAGTAATAATGAAAAGCGCCCTGTTAGTTGTAACTAAAGTTCTTATGAATAAATCAAGTTATTTTACAGTATTTTATACAGTATTATATAGTATTTTATTATACTGGTTATTATACAGTATTTTAAAGAGATTATTGCATCTTTTCAGAGTACTTTAGCTAATGTATTGTTCAAAGGGCATGAGGAATAATGGATACAACAAACAATATGTAATAAAATGTGTGCAATAAATAATACATAATAAGCAGTAAACATAAGAATGCTACATATCAGAATGATGAGACTCAGCCAATGCTATATTCAGAGGTGAAGTAATAGCCTTAAATATTTTATTTCTTTCGGGGAATAAAGAAAGGATAACTACAAATGAATTAAAAGTAAAACTCTCAAAATGTAAATAAACATAAAATAACCAGGAAGAAAGTACTAAAGATAGAAACAGAAATGAGAAATGTAAAGATAGTAAAAGTGATGAATCAATCTCTGGGTATAAGGAAAATCTATTTTATTTTAAATTTCACTTTAATCATATATTTATCATATAAATTATATGTTATATATTTGTATTTATAATATGTGGTATGTGTAATATATAATAATGTTATTAACTTATTTATTTTATCAGTTATTTTATTAATTGATGAAACCTTGCCAATAACAATAAAGGGAGGGGATACCAAAAACAAAATTAGAAATGGGAGCATGAGTTTTAGAGTAGATTCAAGGATAATAAAAATTATAAGATAATTGTGTCCTTATGTTCCAGTATGTTTGAAACCTCAGTGAAATGAAAATATTTTAGAAAAATATAAATTGACAAAATTATCTGACAATAATTGGAAAGAAATAACTGACGTGGCATCCAATGACAAAGGTAACTTTTAAATAAGATATCAAAAGTGGTTAAAGTGTTAAAAATATTACCTCTAAAACAAAGCAAATCCTGGGATCTTCAAAGATCAATTAATTTTAAATTATTCCTAAATATAGACAAATATTGAAAACTGCCAAATTCATTTTATGATGTTAGCATCACTGTGATACCAAAAAAACAAGAAAGATAGTAATATAATAAGATTTAAAAATCTACAGACCTCTTCCACTTATATATAATTATAGAAATATAAAATAAAATAACTAAACTGTTTATAATATGAAGAGTCTTGCCATCATGGTAGGCAGGCTCAGGATGCATTTGGAAAGAGGTGAGGAGGTCATTGCATTTTTTTATCCTTCATTAGAAGAGGACTCACTCCTGGAAAAGTGGCAGGCAGGTGGAGGACCTTCATCAACTGACAAAATAGATGATCACAGAACCAATTAGATAGAGTGTGTTTTCAGGAAATGATTTGATTCTGGATATTTTTACTGGAATATGGGAACTGGGGTTAAAGTCAATAAACAGTCATGCTTCATTTTGTATCACTTACACTATTTTCAAAGTAATCATTTCACAGAACAATTATAAATCAGCGTTCTGCATTAAATCCTCAATATACGCAGGCTAGTGCTACATTCTCTTTGAACATGGTTCAAAGAGGTAAAATTAATTGTTAGTTGCCCATAAATTTCATGCATAGTGGCCCCCTCAGTATATTTGTTAGCGATCTGGCTCATTCTTCTCTTTCCACCCTGTGTCATATCCATTTATAAGGTCTCTATCTCTCTCTTTCCCTCTCATTCTCTCTTTTTCTCTCTCTTTTGCTTCCCCTCCCACCCCGCTTATTCTTTGTATTGTTTGGGAAGTTTGGTGAGCAGGCTTTTGTCAAAAGAAACCTGAATGGCACCCTCCTAGAGAGGAAAAAGCTGCCTTTAAATGCCATTCTTAATTTATGGGTAAGAGCTGCTACGGTACCTATGTGTGGTTCCCACGAGAGTTTACTAAATGTGTCTCTGCCAATACCAGTGACCGAAAGAGACCTTCCATTAACTTGTGAATTAGCCAAATGGGACAGAGCTTAATCTAATATGTGTTATTTCATTTTCTAGGTTACTTGTTTTAAAGGAAATAAAGTATACTCATAGGCTGTCTAAAACCGTCCTGGGAGATGTGCATGGAAGGACTCCATCTAAACAGTATTGGCTTCTGATAAAGCTGGGTGCATGCCTGAGGGCCCAATTTAGCTTGGTGGATGCCTTTCTCACAGTAGGCAAAGCAAGTTCCTAACTCCAAAGGGCTTTGAGAGAAATTGCACATTAGTGAAAATGATGAGCGCTTGCACTGGAGTTCTAAGATACTGTGGATAAAGGGGCTTTTTTCTCTACTGATAGCTCTG
This sequence comes from Colobus angolensis palliatus, assembly GCF_000951035.1. Classification (NCBI taxonomy): domain Eukaryota; kingdom Metazoa; phylum Chordata; class Mammalia; order Primates; family Cercopithecidae; genus Colobus; species Colobus angolensis. The sequence continues at coordinate 2,660,697 of NW_012115167.1, forward strand.
CCAATACTGACTTAAATTCTACTTGGGGGTGGCATTCCTCACAGTAGCAAATTTCTTCTCTTTGGCCTGGTATGACCAGCACTATGAACAGTCTAGCCATCATTAGAAGCAGATTGGAAACTGATGAACTGGAGCTAAAGGCTTCTGAGGAGGCAGAGTGGTACAGTGGAAGGATAATCAAACTCACTGGCTGGAGACCAAGTGTTTTGCCCAGATCAGTCATTAATCAGCTGGGTACTGTTCAGCGTGACTCCCCCTGTGCCTCAGTATCTTTATCTTTCAAGTGGGGATAATATTTACCCTGTATATTTTCACAAGACCATTATATTGATCAAATGAGGTAATAAATATGAAAATGTTTTGCAAACTACAAAACACTAGACAAATTTAAGTGATTTTGAGTGTGATATGGCATATGGAATAGTCCAACAGGTTACTGAGTTCTTGTAGGTATCTTGGCAATGTCTTCTTGACTCTCTAGGATTTTCATGAAAGCAAAATTTGCTAAACAGAGCTAGATACATGCAGCTCTCTCTCTTTTTATAGCCAGCCTTCCCAACTGCCAACCCTATTCATAGGACTTAGGAATGTGCCAAGGTTAGAAGATTCAGACATGGGGTGTGAGCCATAACTTCTAAATCAGTTTTGGAAGGATGCCAGACCATCAGTTTAGAAAAGTGATTTGAGTGTCTTCCTAAGGACAAAGAAATACTTAGAGAGTCTATCTTTCAAGAACATGTTATTGAAACTTGGAATAAAGAGTTTTAAAACGTGAGAACACTAGTATTAAAGGCACTCTAAACCAATTACGGTGTATTTACTTGGATTTCAATGGAGGGGATACCCTTTTTATTATTTGTAAGTCTCAAGAACATTAGAAACACTTCACTGAAGACAATATAATATCCAAATATGAAGTAGGCTGTTGTTTGTCCATTTAATCCACTTTCTTGCTTTTACCTTCTTCGTGAAGGCAGAAGAGCACTTATGTGTTTTTAGAATGCACGATGTACACTCAGTAGGCAGGGTACTTTTGGAGAGTTAGCACCCTTTGTCTCCTGGAAAAAACATATTACATTGTACTTCCCTTACCCTGGGGTTCCATGAAGATGCTGTGTTTGGATGGGGTCCACAATAGGGACAGGTTTGTAACCTTGAACCCTTAGCACAGAAAGGCCTAGTTGTTTCACAGGGCTTAGGGCTCATTCTACATACATCAGGGGGAACTTCCTTAAGACCATGGATGGAAACCATAGAGGCCCAAAGGAAATTTGTGTTCAGAGATGCCCAGTATTTTAAATATCTGTTGTTAACAATGCATTGACTACTTTCAGCTAACAAAACAGTCTCCGCATTTTAGTGCTCTTTAGCCAGAGGATGGTAATTAAACAGAGAGAGAATATCCAGTTTTTCCTGGTAGGTTCACTGTTTGGGTTTGAAATAAGTTTGGGGACTCTATGGTGCATTGTTGAGTCTCTGTATGTCCTTATACACATCAAACTATGGGGTTTTCCTCATGCCAGCCACAAATGCATAGTTGGATGGGGTTTTTATTTGGCTCCTATTTTTCTTCCTGTTGTGGAAGACTCTCCTCCTGCTTAGACAGGCTCTGACAATCTGTCATGCCCATAGAATGGTTCTGGGGCTTTCCTATTTTAGGCCAACTTTCTGAGCCTTGCATGTCACAGTGGTACCTGGGGCCTCCTCCAGTGTGATGGACACATTCTCCTCATCAACCCCTGAATTGAGTCTTGGGACTAAGTCTTCTGGGTCTCGCTTTGTAGACTAGTTCCTCAGAGACTGCAATGAGATGGAGTGGGTTTCTTCCACGCCTTCTGAGACTCTCCTGGTTCTCTCCCTCAGGCCAACTGCCCCTTCTCAGTGCAATGCCAAGAACAAGAGCTTCCCCATCAGCTAGTTGTACATTTTATTCCTACTTCTACCATTACTACTTCCTGTGACCTTAAGCCAATTACTTCACACTCTTGTAGCAAGATATCTTTCTAACTTCTTAGGCCAGAAGGGTAACTGCTCTAACACAGAGATTCCCCCAATTATATTGACTTAAACCCAGTAAAACAGAGGGGCCAAATTGGTTTCAAGTCAGTAGAGGGCATTCCTGTTCCACGAAGACATTCAAAGACCTCAACTGACAGAAGCTCTGCCATCAGCAACATGTGGTTTCCAAGGTCACAACACATCAGTGGCTTCAGGTGACAGAAAGGGAAGTTCCCATGGGAAATCTGCACTGTCTTCTTGAGGCCCTGGCCCAGAAGTGGCACAATCACTTTCTTTCACACTCTGTTGGCAAACATGAGTCATAAAACCATGCAGGAGTTGAGGTGGGAAGCTGAGAAATCTACTTCCCAACAACAACTCCAAAGTACGGAAGGAGGAACAGAAATTGTGTTGCATAGGTGCCTCTGCCATATACCAGGCTGGGTTACTTGGGTTACTATCAAATGTGGTAGTTATGAGTGTGGGCTGATTTTGAATGGTCCTCTGCCAGTCACTAGTTTTGTGATGATGAACAAGTAATTTAAACAATCTAGGCTTCAGTTTTTTATCTTTAAATGGCGGCAGTTTAGTACCTATCTGACAGAATTATTGTGAGGAGCGAGTGAGTTAAGTCATGTGGAGAACTTAGGACAGAACGTGACACCTATAACTACTCAATGAATGTTAGTGGCTTTTATTTCTCACTCAACCCATTTTGAGATCCTGTTAAGACTCAAGATTGAGTCTTATGGCAGAATGAGATATTTATTTCCTTTGTGATGGCTTTTGAAACAGAGTGCTTCTGTACTTAATGGTGGCTTTAATAATAACAATGCCTACTTCTTGAGGTCATAAACAATCTAAAATTTCAAACACAGATTCAAGGAAAGAGACAGAGACAGAGACAGAAATGGGGTGAGGGGGAATAGAGAGACTCACCATCAGCCTGGCTGGATCTTTCTTGTATCTGTGTTGCAGTGGAGATTCTTTCTATCCAGCCTTCCTTCTTTCCCCCTCTCTTTCACAAGGTCAGACTTATGGCATGGTCTGAAGGCTCGTTCTGCCTTCTCCAGCTCTCTCCCCTTCAGCCTTGACAGGCACTTCCTCGTTAAATCTCTCACACATTTAATCCTATCCTGGCATCTGCATCTCAGAGAACCCAAACTAATACACAAAATAAATATTTCACATGTATGTACTCAACATAAAGTGAGGCTGTCCCCATTGTCCTAACTCAAACCACAAGAAACTAACTCTCCAATTTTTTTGTAGCTTTACTTAAAGCTCATGCAGATACTCTGTTTATGTGGGCATTGGCCAGTTTTCTATACCACTTAGCACTACCTTTCTCAGATTATAGCCTGTAAAACATATGAAAAAAGATGGAAAAACCTGCCATACAGCTAGACGAGATGCTTTTGGAACATAAAAAAGTGTGAGCTTGGGTCAGGAAGTGCCTCTGCAGGGCAGCACAGGAATGTGCTGGAGTAGCATGCTGCTGGCTCCTCTGTGGCTCTGTGTTTTGAGGAATAGCAAGTGAGTACGTGCCTGGCACTATGACAGGTACTGGGACTACAGAAGCAAGGTCCACTTCCTGCCTTCAGAGTGCTTACAGGCTGGCTGGGCATGAACAGCTAAACAGAAAGTTGCAATTCCACCTGGTGAATGCTACGATAGGATGGCGTATTAGTCACAGTTCTCTAAAGGGACAGAACTAATAGGATAGATGAATATATGAAGAAGAAGACTTTAGTAGGATCTCTGACTCACATGATCACATGGTGACATCCACAACAGGCTGTCTGCAAGCTGAGGAGCCAGGAAGCCAGTCCCCAAACCTCAAAAGTAGGGAAGCCCATTGTGCAGCCTTTACTCTGTGGCTGAAGGCCCAAGAGCCCCTGGCAAATCACTGGTGTTAAGTCCAAGAGTCCAAAAGCTGAAGAACTTAGAGTCCGATGTTTGAGGAGAGGAAGCATCCAGCACGGGAGAAAGATGGAGGCCAGAAGACTCAGCAAGCCTAGTCCTTCCACATTCTTCTGCGTGCTTTATTCTAGCTGCACTGGCAGTCAATTAGATTGCCCCCCCCCCGCCCCCCCAGATTGAGGGTGGGTCTGCCTCTCCCAGTCCACTGACTCAAATGTTAATCTCTTTTGGCAACACCCTCACAGACACACCCAGGAACAGTACTGTGCAGCATTCAATCCAATCAAGTTGGCACTCAATATTAACCATCGCAGATGGCTGCCTAGGAAAGGTGAAAACTGAGCTGCATTGCAGAGGTGAAGTCAAAGTCGCCCAGAGGCAGACGGGAGAGAAAGGGCACTCCAGGTGTAAAAGCAGCTGGTGTCTGGGTTTGAGGCAATGACAGCATGGAGAAAATCTAGTCATTCTGCCTGTGGGGCCAATGGAGCTTGTGGGGATAGATGGGGGCCTGGGCAGGAAACACCTTTTTCTGTTCTCCAAGAGTGAGAGTTCTGATAACTGCTGTAATATAATGGGGTTGATACCATCATGGGGGCTCATGGAATATGTTGCTATTATCATTGCTATTATCTCTTAAAACAACAACATGCATTCACCAGCAATGACTTAATGAAAATTGTAATAAATGGAGAAAATAAATACATTTTTAAAACTTTCAAACATCACCTCTTGGTGACTCACTTTGCTGCTTTCTTTTATTTGTTCTGAAAATACATCCATTAAGCCTCAAGAGATAAGGTATGGTGCAGGGTACATGGGTAGATACTAGCATCTTAGACTTTGTTAATGATTTTACATGCAACTAATCCTTTAAACCAATTAAATAAAATCATGCCGTCAGCCATACACGTGTCCCTAGCCTTTACCAGTGTATATGAAGGAGTCCTGCTTCTTTATTCCCACCTCTTCTCCTGCTCTTCCTTTTCTTCTCCTTCCCTTATCTTCTTCCTGCTTCCTGGTCAGCCTTCCTGCCAGCCAGGCTCTGAATAGGCAGTTTCCAGTTGGTGCCCCTGCGGGTGTGGAAAAGCTCTTGGCTCTGCCTGTGCTTTCCTCAGGCCAGACAATTTGACCACACTTGGCTACTACCCTCTGAAACCTTGACTTTCAGTGCCACGTGGGGTACCTGGAAACATGAACCTGGATGACCTCCCCTCCCACACCATGGACGTGCCCTACCCATAATACTTCTCCCTATCTTCCAGTTTCTGAGAACAACCTGCCCTCATCCCAGTTCTTTGAGAGATCACGTAATATGTAGTTCAGCGTAGCAGCTATGGAAGCCTAGTTGCCTGTAGCTACCCAATGATAAAGATACATTTCAGACTCTTCTGTGGCCTTTTTTGGGTCAGCCGACTCAGAATAGCTTCTAAAGGTTTCCTGTAGGAACGTGCTGCTGTAAGACTGCCCCAAACAAGGGGCTCAAATCTTTCAAGTTAAATCAACCTCATTAGGCAAACCCAGAGATATAAAAAGCTCTGTTTACAGTCAAAAAACAGAGATCGTTGATTTTATCAGTGACATACTTTTAAAATAGCAGACACATTATGTGTAAAAATATTGTTTCACTTCCACTCAGCTTTTCCAGGAATGTGTGTGTTACGCAAAAGAAGACATACCTGTATAGTCTCTGAAGGGTGCAGGTCCTGTCTGCTGCTTCGTTCTCTCACTACTGAAAATAAATGTGTTAAAGACTTGCCACATATTGGGATATTTTATTTTAAGCTAATGGGATACAAATAATTTTAATTTGGGTTATGATCCAGATGAAACTATAAATGAACTTTTATTTTAAGCCAAATCTATCTAAGTGGCCCCACCAAATTTTTTTCTGCCATTGAAGAGCATGCTCCTTCTCACCCTTTTGGATTCTGCTAGCACAGATATTCTTTAAAAAACAGGTAGGCTTCTCCCATCTATGTGGTTCTTCTTTGTCTGCCAGGTGCTGTTGAAGGGCAAAGGGCATTTGAAAGCATTGGTCTTCACATAATGCTACCACCTTGCTCTTAGCTTCTTCCATCACCACATGAAAGTTGCGGTTAAAAAACACACATCAAAGAGCAAGTCCCATTGAAAAGGCGAGAGCTGCCTGCTGAGCTGGCATTCAGAGCCTGGCTTTTGTTTCAGTGGCGACTCTGACTGTCTTCCAGCAAGTTTCCTGTTAACTCTGGTGTGGGTTCTGACTCGCTCTTGATGATATTGGAGTGTGTGTTTGTGGCACTCACTTTTAATCAGTGCATTTGAGTTTCTGAAGCAAGAACTTCTTTCTCCAGCAGGTTGAAACTTTTGAATGGAAACATTATGTTTGGACAGATATGTGCTTAACTTGGGGATATAAGTTTTAAATCTGGGTCCTCAAACCTACCATCAGTTTTAGGAAGGGAGGTTTGGGGCTTTTTTCCCCCCATTTATTTCTTGTTTGATAAAAATGTCCATCTTTTTGAGGGAGAGAGGCTGCCATGAAGGAGAAGGAGTTATGTGGGAATTATGGCAAGAGGCTGCTCTCTGGCTGTCTGCACCCAACTCAGTTCTCCCTTTCTTGCCCTGACCTCCTGTTTTGCCTGTAGACCAGAGGGTGTGAGAGACTGACTCTCAACTAGCCTAGCCACTGATTTGCAACCAGTGGGCACCTGCTGCAAGTTCTGAAGGTTGGGCTGAAGTGGGAAGTGCATGATCCACAGAGATTTACAAGTCTCTGATAACTTCATGCATATCTCTTATGAGATTGCCTGACCAGCCATAACTGGTTAACAGGACCCTCACCTACTATATCCTTGCCAATAGGCTGCCATTTATTGTACATCAACACCCAGGATTCCAGAGCACCGTTTGCTTAAGTGGCAGCCAGACCAACATTAGGCCCAGTTGTGAATGAGACAAAACATATCTTCCCCAACTTGCTCTTTGTCCTCTCTTACTTTCCTCCTACTCCATCGTCTCATTGACTTTTAGACCCTTTTCACTCCATAAATAGCAAAAGTTCATGGAGCTCTGTGATGAGCTTAGCTTGGTTAATGTTTTCCACACTTGTTCTACAGAGAGCCTTTTACCCAGCCCCTACCCTCTGATCCAAGCAGAGCAGTGCTTCCATTCTTATGTGTTTTTATATATTGAACACAAATTAAAGGTTGACTTAAGGAAAGAAATATACTGCTAGAATGTCTTTGAAATCTACCTCTTCTATTTAAACACACTCATCCTACAGATGAGGAAAATAACTTCCAGGGTGGGATCGGGGCTCAGAACATGATACCCCAAAATATAATACCTTGACATGCTGAGTATTTTTGAGCTGAAGGAGACAGGAGAGCCTCTGAAGCAAGAAGGTCTCTCTGACCTTCTCCTGCTCTTCTGTCTCCAACTCCTCTTACTCCCCCAGAGCAAACCATAAAACCTAGAAAGATCACTCTCTGACCTACCTCCTCTGAAAGTTGATCATCAGACCCTCATGCGACAGGTATCCTGCCCTATACCTGGAGGGAAGGAGTACTACCACAGAGGAGCCAGAAAGAATCTGAGCAGACAGGCCTTGCTGGGTTTTCCTGCCTTAGTCTATTACCATTAGATTATACCCTTTTAACCAATTATGTTTTCTACAACTCTCTATGTTTTCTTTCAAACTTAACATAAAAACATGCAGTTTCCCCTGGGTCTTTTCGTCTGCATTTCTGAAGGCTCCTGGTTTCACATAAAACATTGATAAATACATTTGTTATGCTTTTCTCTTGCTGACACATCTTTTGTTATAGGAGTGTTGGCTGTGACTGCTGTGGTGGGTAAGGAAAAGGTGTTACCTCTTTGCCCCTGTAGTGGCTGTGGTACTTAAACAAGTTAATTTGGTGGCTGAGCCTGAATTAAAACTCAGATTTCCCTAGTCATCCTCCTGTGCAGTTTCATTCATATCACCCTATATAAAATATGTGTTCTTGGGGCTTATCCATTTTGGAAGGAGTCAAAATTTAGGTTCGTATTTAATGATAGACTTTAGCAGACTCTACAAATGAGCTTTAGTCATAAGCCACAGATGGAGGGTTCATGTGCTTGCATGTGCAATGGTGGCCTTAAAATCCTCCCAGAGATTGAAATTGCAACATATCTGCTGGCCTCTTGCTCTATACCCAAGGGTGGCAACCCCGGTGCTTCCTTTACCTTTCTGTGGCAGGAATCACAAGGATTTGCCATGCTGGCTAATGTCCCTGTTGTCTTCTATGAGAAGTTCTAATCAGAAATAGCTTCTGTCTGCAGTCGTTATTATGCCTCATGAGAAAATTCAGGGGCCATGTTCTGGAATGAGTAACATGAACAGGAATGAAGTTCTCCAGAAGGTCTCAAGTTGACTGCATGATATCACATTGCACCCACTCTATGCAAAGCTTCTCTGGGATTTCCACAAAAATTTCCACCATCTAAATCTCATTTGCATTCCTTTCTTAATTGATTCTGAACCAGCCCTCATTCCCTTAGTGATACCTCCATAAAACAACTTATTTCCACTCTAGAATAGCCGCGCTAACAAGAATAGGTGATTTCTACCTGTGGAAGAAAAAGTATCATTCCAATTTAAACTGGATTTGCAGCCCACGTTGTAGAAGGACATTCTGCTTTCTTGAGTAATTGAGGTGCTCTTTTGAGATTTTTGTTGCCATTCCTAAGGTGAACTGTGCACTTAAAGATCTTGCTATACATTTGTGTAATGCTTTAGCACTTTATAGAGCATTATGAAATGCAGCATTTTGTTGAGTTCTTGATATGGTTTGGCACTGTGTCCCCACCAAAATCTCATCTTGAATTCAACTTCCATGATTCCCATGTGCTGTGGGAGGGACCCGGTGGGAGATAATCGAATCACGGGGGTGGTTTTCCCCATACTGTTCTTGTGACAGTGAATAAATCTCACGAGATCTGATGGTTTTGTAAAGGGGGTTCCGCTTTTGCTTCTCTCTCATTCTCTCTTGCCACTGCTATGTGAGAAGCGCCTTTGCCTTCTGCCATGGTTGTGAGGCCTCCCCGGCCACATGGAACTGAGCTCATTAAACCTACTTTCCTTCGCAGTCTCAGGTATTTATCAGCAGTGTGAAAATGGACTAATACAATTCTAAAAGCCAAACTGCCAGGTAGTTGAAGCAGGTGGAGCCAGGATACTGAGGGTTGGAAAAGGGAAATCACCTTTCAAGAGGGAACCCATGTTTTCTGACTCCTCAATACCAAGCTCCACATGTTTGGGAAGCAGTCACTTGCTGGAGAACTTGGGAAGGAGATATACTTGCTAGTAGTTACATGAAAACTGTAGTTATTGCACTGTTCCCAGTATCCAGCAGGAGACAAGAGAGTTGGAGTTGGCTTTCCTTCCATACAACCCTTAACCAGCAAAGCATCCCCACAGGCCCTTACTGTCATCACCCAGGTGCCATTTCCCTTCCACTTCAACCCTACCTTCCCTAATTTTCTGACCTCCTACCTTATGAACTCTTGATTTTAGAATGGTGTGATGATAGTACACCCTTTGGGGGCTGATGCTGATGTGTACATTTGCCTGATTGCCTGCCTGTATTTTCATTCATGCATTTATTTAAAAATATCTAATCAGTTTCTATTGTGTACCAGGCACTGTGTAGCAGGAAGAAGATGGAGATACAATGTTGAACAAAACAGACATGGTTTCTGCCCCCATGGAGCTTGCAATCCTGAGGGTGAGGGGAAGATATTCTGTTACTCAAAGGTTTTGCTTGCAAGCAATAGACTCTAAAATTGGTTTACTAGAGCAGAAATGGAATTTATAAATTCTCACAGCACCAATGGGATCTTAATAACCAAATTAAAATTCATAAATAGGCAAGCTCTAAAGGAAGCTTGGTGGCAGGGCCACATAGCCAAGGCCCCGCTGCAGGAACAGTCTAGGTTATACTTGTCACCGCCGCTGCTGTCCTGGAAATTTGGTGCCCTTGCAGCTTCATTCTCATGACTGTCACCCTGAATAGTTTCTCAATTTTCTCTTTGTTTCGCTTTATGTCCTTAAGATTAAAAATCTCAAATAAGAATGTTAGATTGGTTGAGTCTACACTCTAGCTACACGCAGTATCAAAAGGGGTAACAGGGTCCTTCCCTTTCTGTAGTGGGAGATGAAGCTTTTCTCTTCAACAGCACACCTCTGAGTTTATTCCTCAAGCACTTGGTTCTCTTACAATTGTGAAGGGCCATGTGAATCATGATAAATTTTAAAATCTTATAATAAGGGCAATGCATGGCCAGTGAAGTGCTTCGAGGTTGAAAGTAACGTGGGTCAGTTTACATTTGCAAAAGAAATTTCAGGTGGCATTATGGTAAGTCTAGAACAGAAACTAGACAGCAACATGCTTTCCACAAAAATTTTAAGCCAACTAAATGATTTATATTTGAATTATAACTTGTAAAATTAAAATAATTCATGCATATTATAATAATTTGGGGTAATTAATGCTAGATAGTGTAACAACCCCAAACTCTCACTGGTTTATTTTCTTATCCACATAAAGTCCTGTGCAGATGTTGTTAGTTAACAAGTGGTCTTCAAAATAGTTCTTCAAGGACCCAGGTTCTTTGCATCTGATGGATCCATCATCCCTTCTGGCCTTCAATTCTTTTTGCTAGAAACTTAGTATTTGATCAGGGATCAGGGAAAGAGAGAGGGTAAAAGATCATGTGATACATTTTTATGGGCTATGCCTAGAGATGCTTTTGTCACTTTCTCTCACATTCCATTGGGTATATACTCAGTCACATGGCCATCCACCTGCAAAGGAGACTGGGAAATGTAGTCTGTGTGTCCAGAAAGTTAAGGAAACAGGTCTTGATGAATGCATGGCAGCCTGCAACATACAAATAGCTTAATAATTTATAGGCACAGAGGCTTACAACAAAAAATTAAAAAATAAACTCTTTTCTGTCTCCTAGCCAGTGCCCTAAGTAAAGTACTTCTGATTCCTTTTTTAGAGCATGTGACAGCAAGATTGACTCGAGGTTTAGCTTGATGTAACATGCATGCTGTAAAGCAGGAGAAAGCATTACATTTCAGATTATTAGAATAATTCCAGGTCAAAGATCTGGAGTTCAGTGAGGTGTGTCACCCACCAGTCACTTGGGTTGAAGCATCAAGGTCTCCCCATCACTTTAGGGGAGGGTTTCTCAGTCTCAGCACTAACATTTTGGGATGGATAATTCTTTGTTGATAGGGGCTGTCCTATATATTGTAAGATGTTGAGCAGCATCTCTTGGCTCTACCTACTAGAGAGTGGTAGTAGTAGTAGTAGTAGTAGTAGTAGTAGTAGTAGTAGTAGTAGTAGTAGTAGTAGTAGTAGT
>NW_012115167.1:2672739-2745004 GCF_000951035.1 Colobus angolensis palliatus
CTTGAACAGAAGTTGGGAGTTTCAGGACAAAGAAAGCTGGGTATCAACTTGATTTATCTAGCTGAGGTAGATCAGACCTTTTTTTTTTTTTTTTTCCCCTGAAGTGCAGCCCCCTGGTGGATAAAGATTTACTCTACATCTCTGGTTCAGCTGCCCTGTGGAGACAGAGACATTAAAGAAGAATTAAGAATGAAGACAAGAATATTGATCTCCCTCACCAATCTCCTCTAACCGATATCTCTTAATCACAGAACAAATTGGAGTCCCGGTAAACTACTTTAATGAGCATCCATTCTATTTCTCAGTTCACATGATTGGAAGAGAAGCTATCTTGCTGTCTCCCTACCTGGTTTCTCTTTATTTGTGTTTGTAATTCACTTTTTTATACCACGTCTATATTTCACTCTATGTGTACATGCATATATATATATATACACACATATATTATTTCACATTTTCATCTGTGTTTTGCTGTAACACTGGAGGTTTATTATTGTAGATTGTTGTGAGGCACCTGAATATTTTGCAAGACAATGAGCCTCTAGAATCTTGGTATCCAAGGAACTAATTTTGTGCAGCAAGAGAAAAAAAAAGCAAAGCAAAAGAAAACAGTAACTATGCATCTGGATTCTAGACAGTATTAAGATGGCATAACTTGTTCCCATCTGAGTGAATTCAGTGGATTTGTATTATACAGTGCCTGCTTAAAACGTGTAGCCAAATCAGAGCCATTCTTTAAATTAAAAACAAACCCCATGGCTTTCGCAGCATTGTGTGCCTCGTATTTGCAACTCTGTTCAGTGAAACAAACTCTTGTCCCAAGAGAGTGGGCAGACAGGAGAGCTCTTAGTGCACAAGCATAAATTTCTTCCTCCTTCCAAATGATATTTTATAAAATTGTAAAGGAAATTGACACCTGAAAGTGCCTAAGTAATGCCATGTCATAAACTTCGTACTGTAAATTGGAGAGCTGGGGTAGAATGTTCTGAGCAGCAGGCTACATACCCAGAAACTGGGCCCATGTTCCCAGGCCTGTCCCTGGCTTTGTGTCACCCAGGGGAAATCAGTACTTTTGCCAGGGCCTGGATTACCCATCTCCAAAGTGTAGATATACACTTTGGTCCCTCCTTGTCTCAGTCCCCAGCTGTAACTTGCACTTTTGGTATTCAGAAAATAGATGAGCTAATGTTTATGAAACACTTCAAAACCCTAAGTAAAATAATCTTATGCAAGCCTAAGTTGTTATCAACTGCATTGTTATCCTTATCATTACAATGTACATGCTATTGCATATTTGCAGATTACATACAGTAATTACCTGAATACATACAGTAATTCAAGTACCATTACTAGTACTTGACATTAGTATTTCATATCAACTTGCAGGGCAATAAATGCAGCTGATGCTTTCCCTTGACAGTTGATTATTTATTGGTAGCTTAGGATTTGTTAGACACTATAATTAAGAGAATTTTAAGCTTTATCTGCCAGGGACTTCATAATCTCTGATATCTTGTGTCTGGTGATAGTCCTGTGCTGTAAGAAGTTCCCAGAATATTAAGGATTCAAGAAAGTAAGTATATCTCCTTCAATGTAAGTGTATCTCCTTCAGTGCTTCCATTTTGCAGATGAAGAGATGAGGTCCAGAAAGATCAAGTGACTCTCGCAAGCTGTGTAGTTAGTTAATGTGTCAGAACTGAAACCCAGGTCTCTGAATGTGCTATTAATTATTCTTTCCATTGTCCTGAACTAGATGGCAAAGGCAAAAAAGAAGAAAAAGGGGGATACGGAGCCAAATTGTTTTGCTTGATTGTGTGATTCCCCAATAGTGACAGAGCTACACTGTTAAGGGTTTAGAAAATTTCCCCATGGTACCTTAAAAGAGTAATTGAAGTTGACAAGAAAGATGAAAACCAAATGTAACCCATGGGTTAGAGACATCAATGGCATGATTAGAAGACTATAGGATGAGTTTCCCTAGAGAGCTGCTGTGTCATAATCTTCTAGTGTGAAGTTGTACTCCTGTCTCTCTGAGAGACGAGTAGGTGGACTCCATTTTCTATCACCTTTACAGCTGGGAGGTAAATGAAGATTGCCACTTCCTGGCACTTAGTTGACCCTTTGCCTAGAAAACACACCAAATTGGGTATTGATGATAGTGGAGGTGATTATTTGGGTGAGTCTGCATAGAGGGGCTAGGCAGCCACATCACTGCCTATGAAGCAGAGATTCCTACTTACTATGTGGAGATATTTATGGTTGACAGATATTCTCCAGGTGGTCCATGGGCTGATTTTTTTTTTTATCATATTAATGTTTTCTTCATAATACAGAATTGTTTCTGGCATCAATTAATAATGTGATTGTGATATTTAATACAACTCAGACAGTTCCAGTTTGATTTTTTATCAGTGGCAATCCATCTTCTCATTATTTTTCCTGGTAGGGAATTCTTACTTTCCAGTGTGTCATCAGAGATCACTCTCACTTTAGTAGGCTGAGATTTGAAAAGAAGTACTTATTTTTAGTAGAGAGATCCATGTTATTCCTAGGAGCATGGAAGAGTTATTACACAGCCTGATGCTGAAGTATGGTATAGTGTTGGAAATACTAGACTAGAAGTCAAAGGATTGGGAAACTCATCGTGACGTACCTACCAAGTAGTTTTGTGATATGACAACTCACTTAACATTCCAGGGCCTCACCTTTCTCTTCTGTAAAATGACATAATTTGATTAAATCAATTCTAAAGCCCCCTCTAGTCATAAAATTATAGGGATCTAAGTGAATTGAAAATTGATGGCACAATTTAGGAGGAAACTTCCTGGGTTATGGAAGATATTATTGTAATTCTTGTGAAACACACAAATTACACCAAATGACCCTAGAGCCAGAGCCCTGGCAGCACTGAAGCTCCCAAGGTGTGAGAGGATAGCTTTATGTTTTTATGCTGCACCCAAACCATCCCTTTCCCCAAAACAACGAACACGTTTTCAACCATAGCTGTTGAGTAATTACATACCCAAACACTAGCCATCATAAGCTATATCGGTGTTTTTTACACCATGCTATGGAATGGTGTACCATCTAAGTTCTTTCTGATGGTCTCAGGGAGACTGGGGAGGAGAAAAGAGACAGGAGGGGAGGCAGAGAGAAGAACTAAAGCATAGGCTTTCTGAGGTGGGTATTGGGTAGAATGTCCCTTAAAAAACATCGATCTAGTGTAATGGAAAATTATGAAAGCTGATACTCATGTGGCTGATAAGATCCATCTCATTTGTCGTAGTCTCATTCCACATACATTAGAAACACACTGCAACCCAGTGGGGCAGCTCTTTGATCTGCCACTAACTTGGTAATACAGGATATTTGCCCCTTATTAATTGTAGCCATATAGTGTAATTTTTTATTGCAACACAGAAATCCTATGGAACAGGTGTTCCCTTATTGCCCAATGAGGCTGCCATAAGATTCCATTGTGTGTGTGCTTCTAGCCCTGAGATTTGAGGAATTAAAGCAGTTTAGGGAGGAGATGTCAAGAAACCTCTCTTGTTTCTGCAGAGCCATCTTAATCATGCCTGCCTCTTTTCTTCAGGTTGATTTACATAGCAGCGTGACATTTCATCATTAAGGAAGCAGGTCCCAATCTTCTATGTCTTTTTCTTGGCTTGTCTGGCAAGCAATTCTCTTTTGCAAGCTATGAAATCCTTAAGGAGGACTTCCTGGCAAGGGAAAAATCCTCAGTCATCCAACAGTCTCTCACTTTTCTATTTTAAATCTTGGCCATGCACATATGGTTGGGCATGTGTGTCTAAAAATTTCTTCCACATTGACTAACTTGAGCTATTTAATAGATTGTGCTGGCCGTGGGCCTCTGCAGCAAATCCTGTGATGCTCATCTCCTTCCCTTGGGAGGCAGAAGACGGCTTCATGCATTTGCCTTTGTGCTTTCCTTGTAATCTCCCTCTCTTGCCCTGTTAGAGCATGAAAGTTAAAACCCGCTTCTTTGCTCATTTTCTTGCAATTAACGTTGTCCCTGCTCTCTTGCTTCCAGCAGAAAAGTGAGATCTCCAAATATCTTGGTTAATGTCCCAGCAACTGCACTTTCCCTAGGGCTTTGCTAGGGCTGTTCTAACACATTTCTAAGGATAGGAGAGCTTGAGGACATTTATGCCCTGTGCTCATCTTTAAGGCCTGATTGTGTGTGTGTGTGTGTGTGTGTGTGAATACAATATGTCTCAACCTCAACTTGCTCCTAAAACTCGGAATTCCTTATTTCTCAACAGCCCCAACCACAGACCTGGGGCCTATGAGAGCCTCTGTCTGAAATGATGGTTAAAGTGAATTTGGAGACAAAGCCAGGTTCTGGCAACTTTGTTTCTTCTTCCAGGTTGTAGGAAATGGGGCCAAAGGAATACAGGAGAATGGTGGGGGCACGCACCCTAAGCCTGTCCCCAGCTGTGCCTCTTCCAAGCATGAAGCCCAAACCCCCATGGTTTTCTCAGCAATTTAGCAACTCAGAGAAACTGGCTAAGTGATCATCTGTGATCCAGAAGAATCAGTACTCTCCCAGAAGGTGAACAGTTCTGTCTTCCCAGAGGAGACTATGCCTAAGAAGACAAAGAGCAATAATAACAATAACAACAGCAACAACAACATAATAATAATAGCATGGGGGATGAGGAGGTTAATACTGGGTGGTTTAGAAGCTTGCAGAAATTTTCCACCCCCACTCCCCTATTTTGTCACATTCTGTGCCTGGACGGTTCGGCAGTGTCTTAAAGCTTAGTGCTGCTGTAAGAATGGTGTTATTATTCTCCTGCTGGGTGGCCCCAGAAATTTCATTTTTTGTAGAATGTTAAATATGTCCCCCGAAGATTATCACAAACAGCATGAAGGAATAAAACTCCACGTGGCTGGTATTCGGTGGATCTTCCTCCCCACTGAATGACAAGCCCTTAAGTAAAAAAAGTCAGAAGGGTATGTGATAGATGGGAATATCGGGTTTACCTTCTTGGAGGGGTGCCTTCGCAGTGCACATGGTTTCAAACTTTATATAAAAATAATACTGCTGCAGTAAATGGGAAGAACATGTTGTCAGTTTTGGATTCCAGACAAAGGCAAGAGTAAACATACATTAAAGTGGAATCTCTATTTTTAACTTACCTTTCTCTTTCTAGAAATCACACCAAATCAGATGACACATAATAATGCATACCTTTTAAGGATGAACCAAACTCCCAGTATAATTCGCAAAATTATTACATTTCCTACTGCTAGTCAGATGTGTAATGTCTCAAGGCACCAGCAACATTTCAGTTTGATTCTAAGAGCTGAACTTTGTTACTAATTGTTGATTCTGACTTCATTATGCATTTAACTGCTCTTGTTTTGTTGTAATCTCTGGAATGAGGCTATTTCAGTTATCTCATTACGTTTCCTCACCTCTTAGGGAGGAGTTTCTTATTTGGCATCTCTCATTTTGCTGCTAGTTTGATGCTTTCTAAATCCAGACTTGCAAACTAAAGTCATCAGCACAGAGAGTGTCCGGGGCACAAGGCATCACAGAAATGGGTCACCCATTTAATGGGTGGCTTTTAAAAGTATCAGAGCAATTGTAGAGAGGACTTGGGGAAAAGCCACCTGTAATTTTTCCTCTGTTTCATTTCTCTCCCTCTGACTGAGAGGGAGGAACACCCAGATAGTGAGTCCAGGCTCAGCATTTCTCAACATGCTGGTTGGGGTCTGCTCATTATGAAAGGACAAAGAATGGAGTAGAGAAATAAGCACTAGCTCAGAATCCTGGTGAGGTGTTTTAGATTCTGCCATGTTAATAGTTGATCCTTGCATAGCCCTCGTCAGGCGCTGTTGTGAGAGCTTTACCTGGGTTCCCTCTTTATGCCTTTTGACAATGCTATGAGGAACTCTTATTCTCTTATCTGTTTTACCAGTCAGGAAACAGAGGTGAAGCATGGCTATGTAACTTGGTCAAGTTGCAGAGCAGAGTTAGTCCATCTGGCAACAGAGGCCAGAACAAGCGCTCTGCTCTGCCGCCTGTATGAACCACACCTACCCAAATGCAATGATGGGAAGAAGCTTGCAAGTTAAATGCTGAATGTGAAAATGCACTGCCCTTTGACTACCAAGACAACATAGTTATCTTTTTTCCATCCATAATGTATGAGGCTTAATTTTTATTTTTCCTGTTTTTGTTGATTCTCACTTCCTAAGACCATCTTGGGGTCATTAGCACTCTTTTATTTTTACTTGCTGACACTTTCCCAGCAGTACAAAAACAAAGTTCTTAGGTATGGAAAATTTCATTCTGCAAAATAAACACACTCACATTAGAGTCAAATGTATAATCTTGGATTTGTTAGTACCACGTGTTACCTAACATGGCTAACCGGCTCAGGTGATAAGAAATTACCTGAAAACATTTTGATGCCTCCCTCACCACCCTGTATATAAATTCAGTTATATACAGTATAGCAGAAGATTCAAAAGATAGAATACATTGTTCAGAATTTGGGGCTTTTATTTTATGAAAATTAAAATTTGATACAAACACTGGAGAAAATGACTAATATTAATTCTTCTCATAGATATTTATTGATCCTAACTGTGCATATGGAACTACACTAGATGAGGCAGGAAATATGATGATACATAAATAAGGGTCCCTTCCTTTGGGGAATCATAGACTAATTGGAAGACATAATGGAAAATGAAGGCCCACAAAATAAAAATTGAAAGTCACAAGAAAGTAAGTAAATATAATAAGTTAATATATCTGAATGGCTTAGAAATTTTTCTGAGTTCAAGAGGTAAGGAAAGAGAGAAGGAAGTAAAACATTTATTATGAAACTAAGCTGTTCCAGATGCTTTTTTATGTGTGTTTCATGTAATTATCACACCCACCTTACAAAGCAGACATGATTATCTCCTCATTTTATGGATGAAGATGACAACTGATCCAAAAGAATGCCTGGCCTGACAGAAGGTGAACAATCCTGGCTCCTCAGTGACTCCTACCATGGTTCACTTAAGTATACAGTGGTAGATTTAGATTTTTGAAGCCAGGCCTTTAGTAAGAGTAATCAAGGAAGGCTTCCTGGAAGGGGTATGCTGATCTAGACAGACAGTATGTGGGTACAGAGAAATCAGGGTAATTCCTGGCAGAAATTGGCATGAATAAAATGATGGAGAGAAGACTATGCACACATATTCAGTCAGAGAAGACTTAATGGTAATAGGACATTTATTTAAGGGAAGAGTTAGAAACAATGGTAGAAAGTGTGAAGCTAAGTCTGCATGAATATGAATGAATGATGGTGAAGTGAACCATAGTGCAGACTCACAAATCACCAATCTTTCAATCTTATTGCTATATTCAATATACAACATAGTATCAATAGTGTTTAAGCCCTATATTAGATTTATAAAAATTGTATTTTGTATTAATATTTACAGGTCACATTAAGAAATCAGCGGCCGGGCGCGGTGGCTCAAGCCTGTAATCCCAGCACTTTGGGAGGCCGAGACGGGCGGATCACAAGGTCAGGAGATCGAGACCATCCTGGCTAACATGGTGAAACCCCGTCTCTACTAAAAATACAAAAAACTAGCCGGGCGAGGTGGCGGGCGCCTGTAGTCCCAGCTACTCGGGAGGCTGAGGCAGGAGAATGGCGTGAACCCGGGAGGCGGAGCTTGCAGTGAGCTGAGATCCGGCCACTGCACTCCAGCCTGGGCGACAGAGCGAGACTCCGTCTAAAAAAAAAAAAAAAAGAAAAAAGAAATCAGCTCCTCTTCTCCCTATTATCAATTAATATTTATTGAATTGTTCTTTGATGTAAATATGCTGTGTCAACCCCAAACTTTCCTACTATCTTATCATCATGGTCATCATTGGCTTTACCTGAGTGTAGTCAAGTAAATAAATCACCGTGGGTCGAGATGTATGGGTTGCATTCCGCTGGGGTTTCCAAGGCACTAGAAATGAAGAGTAGCAAGTCACAGTCATCTCTCTGGGACATCCATAACTTTCTAAAAATCGCCTTTGTCTGACTTTATAATGTCACATTCTAAAATATTCAGGTTGCTTTTGTTGTTCTCTCCATAAAAAATTAATGGTCATGAAAGTATTATCATGTTTATTTTAAAGCAACTATTTTCCACATTTTAATTAAAAGTTGTAATTCACCATCTTTTGACCAAGTTATCTTAAATCTTCATCTTATTGGTAATGGGTATTGGGCTAGATTCAGAGAGAAATACAAGCGTGACTTAATGCAAATAGTAAAATCTCAGCATTTCGAGAGATATGGTTCTGTTCATTTCATGTGCTGTACTAACTCTGCCTTTTTAATTAGAAATATCCTCCCTGCTTATGCAAGAATACTGGGAAAGGGGCATTGTCTTATTCATTATGTATTCCACGAGAATCATAAGTGGACAAAACCAGGCATAATACGATGACTGTTGTGTTATTAAAGCACTTTAATAAGGTTACTCCCTCAGTAGAGTGAGCTTCTCAAATACCCATTTCTTTTCAAGAGGTGAGCTGCACGGAGCAAGATGTATGTTGCTCCTCTGCGCACATGTGAGGATGATTTCTGTCGGTATTTTACAGATCTCCATGGCTATCCTACCAGGACTAGTTCCTTTTTAGTTCCCTGTCCTACCTCAGGGATTGATGTCCTAGAAAGTATTGGATATTCTATTTTAGTCCTATGGTGTATAACAGGAAATAGTTTGAACTAATGATATATTGAAGAAAGGTCTGTAAACAAAGATTCACTGCGTCTAGGTATTTGTATGCAATGCTGTGCTGCTGTATTTACCTCTTTGTCTACCCTGCCCTCCAACTAGAAAACATTTTAATTAATATTTCAATCTCTAATCATTTTCATTACAACAAAATCTTTCAAAGTACTGAAGTGTCCTTTAAGAAAGAAAATGGAAAGAATGAGGAAGGGTGGGAGGCAGGGAAGGAGAGCGGAAAGAAAATGAGGGAGGAAGAAGGAGGGGAAAGAGGAGAAAGAGGCCAGGTGTAGTGTCTCACGCCTGTAACCCCAGCACTTTGGGAGGCCGAGGAGGGCAGATCACGAGGTCGGGAGTTCGACACCAGCCTGGCCAATATGGTGAAACCGCGTCTCTACTAAAAATACAAAAATTAGCTGGGTGTTATGGTGGACACCTGTAATCCCAGCTACTCGGGAGCCTGAGGCAAGAGAATCATTTGAACCTGGGAGGTGGAGGTTGCAGTGAGCAAGATTGTGCCATTGCACTCCAACCTGGGCAACAGGGCGAGACTCTTTGTCTCTCTCTCTTTCACACACACACACACACACACACACACACAAAATAGGAGAAGGAAGGTGAAAAGGAAGATCTTTTTTTTTTTAAGGCCTACCCAATGGCAGCAGAGCAAAAACTTATCTATATGCATTACTTTGATTTCAAATTATTTTTAGCATGGCTTTTATTGTACTCATTGTTACATACATAAATCTTTAAAGTAATACGTTTTGTAAGAAATGGTCATAAAAATTTACAGCCAGTAACTTTTCCCCTGTCCCTTACAATGATATTCTACTAAAACCATTAAATGGTTCTCATTAATGCCCTTTAAATGATTGTGTAATGACCCACAATCGCTTGTAAGTGAACAACCATTAAAGAATTACCAGTTCTTAGCATGCTTTTAAGTACAGCTTAAATACATGGGAGGTAACATATAATATATTAGAAAAAGTATTAAATTTGAAATAGTAAAAACATGATCATCACAAAAGAATGAGTAGGTGTGCAACTTTACCCTGCAATGACCACAGTTCCTACTGAACACATTATTATAGTAGATTTTACAGCATTTGTACTGTTTCCTTATTGAATCTTTTCCCTTTTTTCTGGGATTAAAAATAATAACAATAATAAAATCCTGACACAACAGGAGAGAAAGTGCATATAAAAGAAAATGGGGAAAATAATTAAACCCATGTAACAGACAGCCTATCTAAACAAAAGTGAACAATTCATCCCTCAGATACTTTGTGCATAAGAGCAAATATTCGCTTTTTCCCTAACCATACAGATATTTGACATGAGATAGTCTAAGCTGTTGGATGATTGCGTTTTTACACTTCAAAGTATTCTGCATCATGGGAATATGGTCAAAGATAGTAATAAATAATAACCCTTTCTGAAGGTGTGAGGTCAGATTAATTCCCTGCTATTCCAGGCTTGTTTTGTATCAAGCTTATCCATCCATGTAGAGTTGGACTTTTGATTTACCCTAAACTACAAATGTCAAATAAAGACTTTGGTGACATTCTTTTTTGAAGTTCTTTCACTTCTGACAGACCTCATTTGTACTCAACTACCATTCATGGTGATGCAGCAATAGAACCAAGACCCTGGGAACCACATCACCAAATACAGCAAGGCATAGGGTGAGCACAATGCCACATCACACAAGGGAGGAGAGAAAATCAAATATTTACTGCTACTTGCATCTGCTTTTTTTTTTTTTTTTTTTTTAAAGGCATCTTACCAGGAAGAGGGGTTATACAGTGGCATAAGTAGTATTGATTTATGTCCCCAAAGACACAGCCACACATTTTGCTTGGGACATTTTAGAAATTTAACTTAAGCCTTGAACCCCACTCCACAACTGTTGTCTTCTTTGGCCTCCCAGGATGGATGATATACTATCTTTGCTGTCTGACAAGCTCTGCATATTCCCACATGAGGTCTGTTTTCTTAGTGCCTCATTATGGTGCCCTGAGCCGGGGCAGGGAGGAGATTCCTAGCTTTTGAAATTCTGAGATTAGACTCACAAAGATGATCAGACTTGTTTCTCCATGTCATGAAAGTCTCAGTGTGACTATTCACGATAGCAAAGACTTGGAACCAACCCAAATGCCCACCAATGATAGACTGGATAAATAAAATGTGGCACATATACACCATGGAATACTAAGCAGCGGCAAAAAAATAATGAGCTCATGTCCTTTGCAGGGACATGGATGAAGCTGGAAACCATCATTCTCAGCAAACTAACACAGGAACAGAAAAGCAAACACCGCGTGTTCGCACTCATCAGTGGGGGTTGAACAATGAGAACACATGGACACAGGGAGGGGAATATCATACACCAGGAGACTGTTGGGGGGTGGGGGGAAAAGGGAGGGAGAGCATTAGGACAAATACCTAATCCATGCAGGGTTTAAAACCTAGATGACGGGTTGACAGGTGCAGCAAACCACCATGGCACATGTATACCTATCTAACAAACCTGCACATTCTGGACATGTATCCCAAAACTTAAAGTAAAATAAAAAATAAATAAAATAAAATATTTTAAAAAGGAATTTGACCTGAAAACCATCATTAAAGTACAATCTTAATAGTTCAATATAACATAATTAAGGTTTTGCTGTAATTTTAGCAGAGGCAGGGCTGAAGTTTAGATCTGCCAACCAAAATGCAGAGAATGTTGATTTACATGGACTAGAGATAACATGAAAATCCAAATAAAATTTTCTTGGGGACAAAAAAGAAAAAAGAAAGTCTCAGCTTGGCTCTCACTTCCTCTGGGTTTCCTTTCCTAACCCCGTGAGACTTTCCATAATGTTTACCAGGTGCGGTTACAACGACAGAAGATCTGGAGGGGCAAGAACGACATTGGTTCCATTCCCCACCAGGCCCCTGGTGCCTAACTCAGTGCCCAGTAATCCTAGGCTCTTAACTAAATATCAGGCTATGAAATGTATCCAGAAAATTTGCAAAATAAGTTCAGATGACCAACTAGAGCTGGATAATTCTAAATACATTGCTATTCAAAAACAAAACATAGTCAGACATCTACAAAGTTGTCATTAGAAAGTAGAAATTTGGGCCTCACAAGAATTAAACAAATCTCAGGCATTCCACAGTTTCTCTTCTCTACACCCTTTCCCCTGTCCCGTGTTGGTCCCTCTTGTTCTCTATTCGCTTTCCAGAAACTGTGCTGCTGTTATTTCCATCTCTTCCACCCTTCTCCCCCTGCCAGAGATTCCCATCCCCTTTATAGTTGTTCTTCAAAAGTTATTCCAACTTTATGTCAGTCCATGGAGGTCTTTGCATTTTGAGTGTTTATCATATGATGAAAAAAAGGACACTTTCTTCCCTGTGACAAGAAATGCAGTTCTGAGCATTGGTGAGCTTCTGGGCAGCACCTTCAAGTAGCCTAGAACCCTGACAGAGAAATGAGAGAGAGTGGGGTAGAGTGAGAGGGTTTGGATTAACTGGAAGATTGACCTGATAAAGAGCATTTCCCTTAACTGATTTGACAAATAAATCAAGCATAGAAAGAAAGATGAGGAAAAGAACACAGTATTTCTTAGCTCTGTATCACCTGGTATTCTCCCCTGAAGTCAGGAATCTTTCCGATCTCTAATTGTGAGACACATTCACAACCTTGGAGCCTCTTCCCTGCATGCCTGGCAGGAGCTGCCACACTGTGTGTTAAGCATCTTCATTCAGGAGTCATGCTGCTCGGTACTGAAACACAGTCACCTTAAGGGCAATTTTCCAATGGTTCATATTGATTTACAACATGGAATGAAGACCACATGAAGTTCCAGGAGGTATTCAGAGAAGAGGGAATGCAGTGATGCATGTTAGAATTTGGTCAGTTTGCTGGATTGCATGTTTCTTCTGGAAAGAGGCATGGAGCATTGGTAGACTATCAAAGGGAGGAATCCTACTTTATGGCCCCATTTATAAATGCAAAATTCCACTAAATCTTTCTACAGAAATAAACTGGCAGTGAGCGTTGCTCCATTGTTAGACTCCTCAGCAACTTTTTTTTTCTTTCCATGACTAGTAAGAACTCATTTATTTGGTCCAGAAAATTATGCCCTAACCCCCATGCTCCTACCAGATTCTTCCAGGGATTCGTGTTTATGATTAAAACAAATATTGACTGTGGCTTTGAGGGAAATTCTGAAAAAGTTTATGTTGTGGATTTTTGGTGTTGTTTTGGTGGTGGTTTTTATTTTAACCTTTCTGAAAGTTTCTATGGAGGTGGTCCTGAGCCAGTGTATTTGGCTTCCTAAAGACATTTTATGTGATTTGCCAAATGCCAGTTTTAAAGAAGCACCATTAAAACTACTGGGGGTATAAAATGTCTTGGCTCTCAGATGGTATAAGAGTAGACAGGCAGGATGACTCTAATAGGTTCATGATTTAGAATACAGTGCATTATTTGCCCTTTGTTCCTTCCTTCTATTGTAAATTAATCATTAGCAAGCTCTATCTGAAGTACTTTTTTCTCACTCTGTATCCTGTTTCAACTTGCCCCATGCGACTGCACCTGACTGTAATTTGGGGAACACAAATTGCAGTGGTTCAGCACTTTGTGACTCCTCTAATAAGTTAATGTCACTCCTATCTTCTGGCACAATTCAATTTGGAAGGGCTGCAATGTATCATTAATGCATTAAAAAATGTTGTGTTTTTGGGTTGAATACCTGGAATTAGTTGGGAGCCTGATGATCTAAAACACACTTTTTACAGTGCTTGGGAGCCTCAAGGAAACAATTCTTGTTTAAGCATCCGCACTATCAGAGCAGCCCAAGTACTTCAAAGGTCTGTGCAGGATGCTCAAAATAGGCACCTTGCCAAACAGAAATTGAAACACATATATGTACTACACTATTTGCCTTACAGAAATTAATTTTCAGCCAGCAGCACCCAGGATTATTTAATATTTATCTTTAGCTGCAGGAAGATGAATCTATTATTTTATGAGTTGATTTTACTATTTTACCTGAGTGTTTCAGTCAGTCTTTCCAGTAGGAGGCACTTATGGTCTCCCCTATCCCCTGCCTATCTCCCTCTTTTTGTTTTCCTAATTTTTTAAGGATTTAGACGCAAGAAGAGATTTCATCTGTATCACTTGATTTCCCCGGTGGGTTCCCTTGAATCAATGATCCAAGCAAGTTTTAGGTCTAGGAATGTATCAGTTGAGTGAAGTCAGTAGTGGTAAAAGGTATTGAAGAAGTAGTTATGGATTGTAAGGAAACCTGAGTTCTAGAGCCCCTCTCCACTTTGGTGACCTGTGATAGGACACTTAACTACCAGAACCACCCCTCATGATCTGTACCGAACTAGTTTAGAGTCAAGTCCCTGCAGAGCTATTTCTCCTAGCAATTCCTGCCTTTCTGAAATGCCACCAAGGCCCAACAGCTCCTCCTTCTGTTGTTAAGATTCTGAGGGACTGTGTGCTATGTTGATTGTTTGCACCTGTGAAGTTAAAACACCAAGAACAGAATATGTCACTGTGTCGAATAACAAAATGACTGATAGGGTATCAGGGGGACTTGAGTGTATAAAAAGCCACAATATTGCAAAGTACCTTGTAGATGGGAACTGTTAAATATCAATGGAGCATTGCTGTGTCTGCACTGTCAGCAGACTTCCCTGTGACCACAGTGAGAGAGATGCTAAAATGTCATTTCATGGACCACATTATGTGCTGCTTACGATGAATATTCTGGCCATGGTTTATTACATTTTTGATAAATTGTAACTTCTTGGACCCAAATTTGGTTAGCTTATCTCTAGTACCATTTAAATATCTTAAAAGACTGAAATTGCCCCAAAGATTTAATCATCATTCAGCAGCGGTCTGTAGCCATGTGGTACTAATTTAAATTACTGTAGCTATGGACAAGTCTCTATCCAGAAATTAATAAATGCAATTTATAAGGAATGTTAAGTAACAACTAACAATTTAATGCTTTGTGAGTTTCAGCCAAACTGATTAAATAATTAAAACAGATTTCCAGGGATAGGGGAAGAGATTTTACCATAAAAGAGATAAACAGTTTGGGAATTGTATGCATTCTTTTAGACATTTAAGATAATTAAATCCAAAACCTATGTTAAAATAACACTAAAGATCTGGTTTAAATCAGTAGTGGGAATTGCTAAGTTAAAAGTTGAACACCATCCTCAATGTCTGCCCCATTGTTTTAGTTAAGGCATTTGGGGACTCTCAGAACACTAGGTCAATTTATAGAGTACACTATTGGTGGGACAATATTGGTCTCAAGAAAAAACGAATATATTCAATGGAAACTCCTTTTTGTCATGATGTTTCTTGGCTTTTCATGAAACTAAACTGAATGTTTACAATCCACTCAAACCTGTTCAAACCTAAAATTTATTTATTTACTGTTTTCAAATTCTTATTGAAAAAAGGGTAAAGGAATTTAGAAATCATAGCTGTTTTGATTTAATGTGTAATAAGCATAATATGTACATTTATGCTTAATGCTATTCAGTTTTGCAACAAATTGTTGTGTGCTTATATATGTACAGTTTAGGTATGGCTTTGTGGTAGAAAGATTAATAAGGCATAGAAGCACTCTTATTTGTGATGAATAATGATTTTGTAGGCAGTAAGAACAGTAAGTAATGATTTTGTAGGTACGTCCTTTGATAGAAATGACCATGGGTTGCAATACCATGTATTTCTTTAAGGATTTCTTAAGCAATTTGCATAAATGACTCAAAAAGTGTCCATCAATCATCCTTTATGTTCTATCTGTAGCCTATGAACCCCAGTGGAGAAAGACCATTTAACGACTTGTGTCAGGGTCTCCCAGATTAAATACGTGAAAGCTGGACGGTGGTATCTATAAGATAGAATGGAAATATGGAAGACTTTTACAAACACCTTTTTGAAGGGACATAGTGAATGCTAGCTGGTTGAATTTTCACTGAACTGGCCGTCTTTTTAGGGGCCAAGTAGATGCAAATTAAATGTTCTACTGTATAGTAGGTTTGGGATCCATTATCTTCCAAACTGAACTTATCAAATTTTCCTCAAAATTTACTTTTCCTTGTATGGTAACCAATCATCCTGGTTTGCCTGGAACTGAAGGATTTCCCAGGATATAGATCTTTTATTACTAAAACTCAGAAAGTCCCAGACAAATCTGCATAAGTTGATGGCCCTGTGTTTTAAATTCTCATCTTGTCTTTTCCATCCTGATTAACTATACTTTCACCTATCCAATCATCCTGGACTCCTACATTTCTTTTTCCACATTCAGATTTTAGTGAGTTTCATCAAGTATTTTATTTCTCATCCTTCTCTAGTCTCTTTGTTATTGCATTGGGTCAAGTAGTATGCTTATGTCTGAACTATTGAAGAAACTTCTAAACTGAACACCCCATGTCTAGTCTTGTTTTCATTCCAATCTCCCTTTGACCTAGCTTCCAGTGATGTTTAAAAATACCTATTCACTTTGTTAAGTGTTCAGTGGTACTTATTACATACAATCTCAATTTATATACAACACAAAAAGACCCCTCATCATCTAGTTCCTGCCAAAATCTCCAGCTTACCTCCATCTGCGCTCCTTCCAGCATCCAGATCCACTTGGGGTTTCCTAGGAGCAGAATACTAGTCCATGCTTCTCTGCCTTTGGCTATAATATTTCTTCATTTCGGGATGCCTTTTCCAGCCCCTTGCAAATGATTTTTTTTATGACCCAGTTCAAACTCTGCATTCCATTATGAAATCCTTCCTGCCCTCAAATAAAATTGACCCTGACTAATTTTGTGCTAGACTGTGTGTTGTACAGTTATCATGCATCTACAAACGCATATTATAGTTACTTGTTTAGTCATTAGTCTTTTCTTCCAGATTCCTTTCTCTTTTAGTGAAAGGAAACTTATTTATTAGTGTTTATTTCCAGATTTTGGTATTAGAGATTACACAAGACAGATACTCAAACGTTGGTGGAGTGGATGAAGAACCTCTCTCTCTGTATCATGAAATCTCTACTGAGACAGCAGAGCAATGTATGCAGTGATCGCCAAGTAATTTCACAATGCCCTTCTCACATCACCTGGTTGAAACTTGAAGTAGTTATTTACCTGCTCATGACTTCACTGCTATATCATCTATTTGCTCATAGAGTAACTTTCAGAAGCAAACTGTAGGTCCACATAAGACATAAAATCTTATATTTTATATCATTTTATCCCCTTATGCTGTATTAGCTTTGATTCAAGTCTGATGAACACTGTTGACTGCCTACCTAACATCAGTTTCTCTGCTCCACCTCAGGTCTTTATCCATCCAAAGACAGACCTCCTTATTCCAGAATCCACTGTCCTCCCCAGACCATGTACTCCTGAAAAGGTTGCTTCTCTTCCCAAGGGGTGGCCCCTGATTGTTCTAAAGCAATCATGGTCGTTCTGTTCCCCATTGCTACTGAAAATGCTGTGCAATTTGGGCGTATGACATAATTCTGACTAATAAATTTAAAAGAAGTATGTTAGGGGTCTTTTGGAAAGGTTCTTTCTCACCAGAAAGGTACCCAGGAAGCAATGGTATCTTGTTCTCTAGATGTGACTAATAACACTACTGTAGCCATCTTGTGTTGCTGGAGGAGACCAGTCTTTAGATGAAGCCAGTACTGAGACCAGCATGTTCAGAAGGAGCCCAATCTTGATGTCATTATGGAGTCTCTGATCCTACCCAACTAGTGCCCTCAATCTCCTTCTTCCAGACCTGTAATTATGTTACTTGTGGCTGAAAGTCTCATACTGACACCTACAAGTTAAGCATTGCCATCTGAGAGGGCCAGAGACATTTGCTTAATACACATTTATATGGTACTTCAAAGGTAAGAATAAACATGCTTAAAGTACACTTGAAATAAAGGAAGAAGCCAAAAAGACCACCTGAAGTAGCTTCTAATTCTGTCATCTGTTCAGTATGTGGAATGACTGAATCAATGAGTGAGTATTTTGTTTAAAGAAAAGTGCTTATACAGAACACATACTCTAAGCAGCCACAACCCTTCCTATATGAGCTAATGGTCTCATTAGTGAGCTAGGGCAGTGACCTAAATTACTATACAATAAAGAAAAAAGTAGTGGTTATTATAGTAATGATAATGACATAACATTTATTGAGCAATGACCATGAACTAGGCACTGTTCTAAGTCCTTCCCAAGGACTTTTTTGCACCGACTATATTTTCTCTCTCAAATATTTTCCTCCTAGAGTACTTAGCCTAAAAATACTTACATGCAAGTGCATGTATGCTCGCATTCTGTGAAAGAGAAGATACCGTTATGTTTCCTGACTTTGTTTTCCTCTCAAGATATCATTTTATTTCTCTTGAATTTCAGTTTTTTAAAAATTAATAAGCTTTATTTTTTAGAGCAGTTTTTAAAGTTCCTAGCAAAATTGAGCAGAAAGTACAGAGAGTTCCCATGTACCCCTGTCCCCACACATGCGGAACCTGCCTCACTTTTGATGTCCTGTGCCACAGAGGTACATGTGTTACCATCCGTGAGCCTACATGGACACATGGACACGTCATTGTCACCCAAATTCCATAGTTGATGTTCAGGTTCACTGTTGGTGCTGTACATTCTGTGGGTTTGGAAATGTGTCCACCATTGTAGTATTATACAGAAGAGTCTCAATGTCCTAAAAATCTTTGCTCTGCCCACCCACGCCAATCTCTCTTTACCAAGTTTTTTGGAAAAATAAATAAATGACACCTTGTTCTGCCAGCCTTTGATTCTTCATGTCACATTCATTCTTTGGTCCACTGCATTTATTTGTATCCCCTCGTTTTTCTGAAACTTCCTTGATAAAGGTCACCATGGACCAAGATGCTGAGAGTGCAGTGACCGTGGTCTTGCTGATTACTTCTGTCTTCCCCTCATTAGCAACATAATTTTTCCAGTTTCTCTCCCAAGCCAGGCACCTCAGGCCCCTGCTTGATTCTCATCTTTTCTCTTTTGTCCTCAACTGTTATGTCACTTGTTAATTCTTTTGTCTTTTTTTCTTTTTATTTTACTTTAAGTTCTGGGATACAGGTGGAGAAGGTGCGGGTTTGTTAACATAGGTATACATGTGCCATGCTGGTTTGCTGCACCCATCAACCAGTCCTCTAGGTTTTAAGCCCCACATGCATTAGGTATTTGTCCTAATGCTCTCCCTCCCCTTGCCCCTCAACCACTAAAAGGCCCTGGTGTGTGACGTTCCCCTCCCTGTGTACGTGTGTTCTCATAGCTCAACTTCCACTTTTGAGTGAGAACATGTGGTGTTTGGCTTTCTGTTTCTGTGTTAGTTTGCTGAGAATGATGACTTCCAGTTTCATCCATGTCCCTGCAAAAGATAGGAACTCATTCTTCTTTTATGGCTGCATAGTATTCCATGGTGTATATGTGCCACATTTTCTTTATCCAGTCTATCATTGATAGGCATTTGGATTGGTTCCAAGTCTTTGCTATTGTGAATAGTGCTGCAATAAACATATGTGTACATGTGTCTTTATAGTAGAATGATTTATAATTCTTGTTAATTCTGTCTTCAAATTTTCTCTTTCATAAATTTCTCCCAAGAGAAACTCAACTTCTCCTATCTTGCCTTAGGCTCAGTATCTCTCCCCTGGGCTGCAGTATAAACCTCCTGGCAGATCTTCATGCCAGCCTACTCTCTGAATCAATGTTGGAGTAACTTTTTATGACATCATTCTCTTTCTGGCACTCTCTTGTTTGAGATACTTCAATATATTTTTTCCTAGAATGGTGTCTCAACTCCTCAGCTTGGCCTGTGATTGTCTTCACAATCCTGGATTTGCAATGCCTTTTGAGTGTCACCTCAGCCACCCCTCCACCATGCTCTCTTTTCTACCTAAGTAGTTTGTGCTGGAGCATGTGTACTTTCACAGCTCTGTAACTTTGCCTAGCCCATTCTCTCTATATGGAAAGCCCTCCCTCTCCTGTCTAGGTAATGAACTTCTCCTACCCCTGAGGCACATTACAAATGTACCCTGCTCTCTAGCAATCTTTCCAAGGCGTTTTTAATGTATCTCCTTCATTAAAACTATTTTTTTTTGATGATTGTGTCTGACTCTTGAAAATGTGAGCTTTTTGAGACAAGGAACTTTGGATTATTAATCTCAGTATCCTCTGTACTTGGATAAATGTCTAATGCTTAATATATGTTTGTCAAATTAAGTCTTCTGTGGTGGTATGAACAGAGAGTGAGGGAGCTTTGAAAGGGAGCATTTGGTAGGGGAGTTTCATAAATTCATTCAACAAATATGTATAGAGGACTTAAAATGAGCCATCCATTCTTCTAGGCACTGTAGGTAAAAGTGAACAAACAGGTGAGTAACTTACACTTGTGAGACTTAGCATTCTATACTAGTGGGAAAAAACAGATGCAGTGAGTTTAGCAAAGAACCAGTGCCCAGAATAAATGAAAAGATGGGGGTGTAAGACATAGTGAGTGATGAGGGTCAGTGATAAACTGTGCAGTACATGACCCACCCAAAGGCATTTATTTGAACTCATATGAAAACAATATCTATAACAGTGGCTACACGTTACCTGGCTCACTAAACATATGATAGGGCCGTATTTGTTCAGTGGATGCCGTATTTGTTCAGTGGACACCTCTTTGTTGTCTTTGTTTTAAAGGCATCTTTGTTCTAGGTCCTGTTGGAGAAGCAGAAAGAGACAGTAGACCCTGGAACCTTAGCAGAATGTGTTCGGTCTTACTCCCATCAGCCTTGAGGACAGCACCTCACTTTGCCCTACCCTTTTTATGATGTGCTTACAGCTTTTAGGATATTTTCTCAGCAGCCACAAAGGTGTCCTGAGCAAGTGGTCTACTTGTGTTTTTTGGAAAGAATAGCTTGTGAATAGGAATAGAAGTTCTCCAGCAAGGAGAGCTCAAAGGGGACCAAAAGAGTGTGGGCTCTCTCCAACCCCGTTCAGAAATTTTGGTGTGTTAAATAAAAAATAGCTTCTCCAAACATCTTTTTTGAGGCAACGGAGAACAAATAAGTATTCCATTAATATGTATGTGTATGAATAGATGGCAGAAAAAATAATATTTTAAAGTTAAAAAGGCACTTAAAGATCATTCTAGATTAAGCCCTTTGTAAACAGACAGGAAAACTAAAGTTCAGTTATGTACCTGAATATATTAAGCAGTGTTCATGCTTGTCCATCTCTTCTCCCCCATGTTGGTGGTCAAGGGTTTCAAACAATAGAAATGGATTGGGGACCCTGACCGGCAAATTGTGTTTTTCTAAATTTCTTTCTTTTTTCTCTCCCCCACCACCGCATCTTCTTTGTGCTGGTATGTGTTTTTCTAAATTTCTGTAACCTAAATAACCTGTTCTTAATAAGGAGGAGAGCTGTGAAAGAGGTAGCTGGAGGTGGGTTTAGGTTAATGTGAAGGTATGAGGATGGTGCATAGAGTACATTTAACTCCAGCCTGAAAATTAAAGCCAGGGGCTTGCAGAATTATTAAGTTCTGATAGTGTGCAGGAGAATAGCATTGTTGATTTTTGTTTGTTTTTCGTTTTTTGTTTTTTTTGAGACAGAGTCTCTGTCACCCTTGCTGGAGTGCAGTCGTGCTATCTCAGCTCACTGCCACCTCTGCCTCCTGGGTTCAAGAGATTCTCCTGCCTCAGCCTCCCAAGTAGCTGGGATTATAGGCACTTGCCACTACGCACAGCTAATTTTTTTTCTTTTAATTTTTAGTAGAGACAAGGTTTTACCATATTGGACAGGCTGGTCTCGAACTCCTGACCTCTGGTGATCCACACACTTCGGCCTTCCAAAGTACTCAGATTACTGTGCCCGGCCCGTTTATTAATTTATTCATCCATGTATTCATTTCCTCATTTACAAATGCTGAACCCTCACTACTGCTTACTTCTTGGAGGACATAAGGTGTCAGAATGCTCCTCCATCCCAGGACTCACAGTCCCATGCAGGAGCCAGGTATGCAGGCAGATTATCACAATGCACTGTGACATGCGAGCATTCATGTTATTCCTGAAGAAAAGGAAGGCCCACCTGGACTCTGAAGACAGTTTGCTCCAAGTCTAGTGCCATATTAAAAATACTTTACTGTACCCTAACAGTGCTGTCTGTGCACTAATAATCCTCTGAAGACCCTTTTTCCTCTAGCAAAAATAACCTGCTTAGAAGATATTGTGGAGAGGTTTTCTATTTCTTTTGAAGCTATAACACCCTCCAAATGACGTACTCTGTGTTTCTGTTATTCTGTTCCCGGAAGGACCAAGGCTCCTGAGTCATAAGATGGCAGTCATTCTCCACAGCCATTGGCTCCTGGGAAGCAGGCATTTCCATCGTCTGCAAAAGGAAGAAGTAGCCGCCTGCTTGAATTGACCGTATGTGTGTTGGTTGAGAGTTGTGATGAGACGTACCCCTGACAAGAGCTGAGTTGCCCAGCCAGCCTCCCTTTATCAGATGGGCCAGTGCCAATCATCATTGTTCTCGCAAGGTGATAGCAGGAGTTGTTCCCTGTTAGAAGATGGTGGCATTCTGGCAGGGTCACCGTGGTGTTAAGATGCACAGCATTTGTCAGGTTTGCCTAGGACTTCTGGAGGTTTAGTTATGAAACTTGTTAATTGAGCTATAAATATAGCTGCAGCCTTTGCCTTCCAGTAAGGCAGTGTGTTAATTTGGGTTTGGCAGGGGGATGGTGCAAGCTGCCAATGTTATGTTAGGATTAGTAACGTGCAGTACATTTTAACTCCACTTCCCCATGTGCCACGCGTTCCTCCTCTGTTTGTTATCTTTGTGAGGGAAGAGAGAAGAAGAGAAAGCAAGCTCATGATCATGGGCATCTCACATTAGGGATATTTATCTGTGGGCCTGCTTTTTACCCCATAGGTCTCCAAACAGAGTCAGAAGGAGAAATGAGGAAACCCATACACATGATTCCAGAGGGCACAGCCACAGCCTTCTGCCTAAGATTAGTGTAACCCCAGTTGAGAACAGGGGTGTATTTGCTCTTGCTCCCTGCAGGGAACCCCTCCCAGTATTCAGGATCTCTCTCTCTCTCTCTCCTTTAAGGTGAAAGTGATAATCATAAATATATATTACCCATTTTATAAAAAACACACATAGAATTAGATGTGGAATGGACTGGATTTATTTGCTTGTTTGCTTGTTTCTTCTTCAATGAAGAAGGGTATTAAATGTGTCACTTGCTCATCTGACTGAGAAAATATGTGAGAATTTTAAACTAGACAGAAGAGCAACTTTGGTTGCATACTTTTACTCACAGAGGAAGGGAGGTGAGGCTGATGAAGCAGTTATTTTCATGACCCTTTAGAGATGCTTGATAAGTATTGAATGAATGAATGGATGGGTCTCAAACAGCTTTAAAAGAGTGGCCTTTCAGATAACTATGTCTGCTTTCTTTTCTTAAAACACATCAGTGACCTGGAAATAGGCTGGTAAAAATGTGGAATGCTGTTTGTTGGCAATGCCGTTGAGGAAAGAACTAACTTCCAACTAAATAACACTGAACATTTTTTTTTTTTTTCTAAAGCACCTGGCTTGGGTAGAAATATGAACGATTTAGAAGCCTAACATCCTGTGTGGGTTTCTCGGGAGACAGTGCTGATTGCATTTCCCTGGTTATAAAATGTTACAGAGAGATCAGCTTGAATTAAATATTCTTCGTTTTTCATTCAGCTTTCCACTTCTTGGCCATGTCTGTCACCTCTGATAAACATAATTTTCCACTTGTTTTTGTTGTTTTGTTTCTTTGTGTGTGTGTGTGTGTGTGGTTTTAAGGAGCGGAGAGTTTAATAGGCAAGAAGTGAAGGGAGAAGACAAAAGGAAGAAGCTTCCTTGTACAGAGACAGAGGGAGGGGGCTCTAAAGCCGAAAGAGGAGGTCCCCCTGTTGTTTTGTTTCATTAGAGTGCTATGTCTTTCTTCCTTCTTGAGTTGAACTCTAGAAATAAAGATGTTATATCATGGACACAGAAATGTGCTCAACTCTAATGAAGATTGTATTATTATTATCATTTTTTTACAGTGAGACTGTAGCCTGCCTTAACTACACCAGCTGTTAATTGTATTTTTCTTAAGTCCTTTTGATATTCATTTGAAATGCATTTTATAACTCATCTGGTAACCTTGCTGCTAACCAACAATTATAGTCTGACATTTGAATACAAAGAATTTGGGACAAGCCACAGTTGTACATGGAAACTTTTAAAACAATGTCTCCCTTAATATATTCCTTACTGAAAAACATTGTGAAGAAATGATTATAGCCTCACTAAATTCTGACATGCTGAAAAAATGTCTGTTCATTCTTTGAAAATTTCTACCAACTTAGTGATTGTGAATTGAGAAACCAATAATAATAAAACAGCCACAGGCTATACCAGGGAGCCAGCCTTTCCTCCACTCCACCCTGTTCACAAACTTGACACAGCCTGGACCAATATTAATTCCAACTGTCTGAGGTGGACAGTGAGTGGGTTCTATTCACAATGTGGTTCCTTTGGAGACTGAAGAATCTGGAATCAAATTGATAGGATTATTAAAGTCTGAAGCAGGCTGCTATGGGCAGTTGTGGGTTTTTGTGCTTAGGCACCAGGCCGAGTAGGCAAGTGTGAGCTGGAATCTAGCCCTGGTACTGCTTGCCAAGCTGCATGCTCCAGCCTGGGGCTGCATCGACCGGGAGGAAAGGGCCATTCTGCAATTCATCTGCCAGGGTGGAGTGCCTTTTTGTGACTTTCACAAAGATATACAGTGCGCTAGAGGTGGCCTTGGCTGGAAATAACTGTTGTGGGAGATCCTATCTTCCCCATTGCTGTTGTGTGTATGAAACACTCCTGGACTCTTCACAACCCTTTCATTAACCCACCCGTATTAGTGAGAGGAGAGATGACTTATCGATCTGATGGCAGAATCTTGAAGGAGAAACTAAACATGGGCATCTCTATCCCTTTCCTCTCTCTCTGTCTCTTTAGGGAACTAGCTGCCCATAGAGAGCATACATCCTTTAGGTCGATGCAGGAGGTGAGGAAGGGAGGGATGAGGGGCCTGACCCAGTGGTCTTGGAAATTGGAGTCAAATTCCAGGAAGCTCAGCTGGACCTCTCTCCCAGCCTTGCTTTCTTCAGTAAGTAAAGGTTCTAATTTGGCCCCCATCTGCTCACTTCTTTGTCTTGTTTTTTTTAGTTGTTGTAGAATTCAGGAAAAGGGGTGCTATTTATTGAGCTCCCAAGAAGATCTTAGAGACCATATAATTCCCCATTTCCCTCCACACCCACACTTATAGCAGAATTGTTCATTCCAGCAAAAGCCACGAACTAGTGGGCCATTGGCCAAATGCAGCCTACATCATATTTTGTTTGGCACAGAGAGTGTCTTTTTGAAAATAATTGCACCAACATTTAAAAATGAGAGATTGCATGTGCACATCAAGAATTCTGACCTTTCTTAAAAAATAAAGTTGGAAAATCTGGCCACATCGGTCCTGCCTCTCCACATGGCAACAATCAGCTAGAGTTGTACTCCCTTTTCCATGTAGCTTTTACTCTCCAGTTTTCCTCTGTCTTCTCCTTTCTTGGTTGGCTCATGGGCTAAGGCTGGGTGTCAGCCACCATTTATCATTCCTCCCATAGTTTTTGTTTAGAAGTAAGTGAATGTACCTTTATTCTTATGTCTCTTTCAAAAGTCGATTGAGAAGTCTTCATTTATGAAAAAACATGGGAAAGAGCAAATGTCTTTATGGAACCATAGATTATTTCCATATGTTTAACACGTATTTTTTTTTTTTCCTGGATGATTCATATATTATGCCACCTACCTGGCTTCTGTAGATATTTGGGATTTCTTAGTGAAAGTCTTTATGCTTTTCTTAAAATACAACAAATGAAAAGGAATTCACTGCTATATGGAAGCTCTTCCGTTTCTTAATACCTGCTCCCTGCACCTTGCACACAATGGTATTGGCTCAGCCACCTCGAGCCAAATGAAGAAATATGCTGCTGGTAGCTCATAAGGTGTTCACTAATATTTATTGTCCTCCTTTTGGATGTGGTAGATTTCACCTTCTCTAAACCCTTAAAGTAAACCATGACAGAGTGACTCGCATCAGCCAACAAAATGGACATTGAAGGGATAGGTTATTTTCAGAAAAAACTTGTGAGAGTCAGTGTGAAGTGAACAATTAGCCTCTCTTCTTCCTGTCTGTGAACAGGACTCTACAGCTAACAAAGGCTCCTTCAGCATGTGTGCCTGAGCGTGTTGAGTGTCTCAACCCTCACCTTCACATCACCTCAGATCAGAGATGGACAGGTAGTGCTAGTGAGGATGGAAAAAAAGAGCTTTGTTGTTTTAAGTCCCTGAAATTTCAAGGTTGTCCATTAGTATTGCAAGCCTGGTCTATATTGATAGATACACCACTTCGTCCGTTTAGCAGTTCTGGTATTTGAAGATCATTCCACTGCCTTTATTTTATGATTCTCTGGAACAAACTTCCATTGGATACATGCTTGATGTGTTTTCTAAATATGCTCCAAGGTTCCATCCCATTCCATTGAAGAAAATCTTTCTTAAGATAATATTCCTATGGTCAGTGCTGCCAACAGCTGCAGAACAATCCAGAACAGGAAGTGAAATCTGCCTCGAAGCCAGAAAAAGAACATTGTGACCCATTCCTTATTCAAGAATATGTCACATTGGGCCTGTTTGCTATTTTATGTGGCCCTGGGTTGTCTGTGGTAGGGGCGCCAAGAAACTTGTTGTAGAAAACACAGTTACCATCCATCGCTGAGAAAAATTGAAGGCATTCTTCAAACTTTCCAGCTCCCCACTGAGTTCCTGCCATGCCTGAAAGTCTCCAAACTGTCCTTGAACTTGCTGCTGTATTCAGCCTTTATCTGAAACCCTACACTTGCTTGATGGAGTGAGTTCCAAGGTTTACTGACTAGTGTGAAACTGAGTAGTCCCTTTATTGTTTCTGAAAAACATCTTCCAAAATTCAGGAAATACGCTCTTGTTCTAGTACTTTGATAACTGTATAGGCTTGAACTCTATAATCTTTTATTACATGAACCTTCCTTGTCCTACCAAAGGAAAAGAACGTATTTTCCATTTGGGGGTTATTTACAAGGATTTAAAAACATTCTTCATAACTCATCGGAATTAAAACATCATCCAGTATACTATTTTTAAATGAATTTTATCCATCAATCCATCTGTTTACCTATGTTAGTGTCTCCTTTTCTGTTTTTGTCCCAATGTGTGTTTGGATAATGTGATGAGTAGCAAGGAGGAGCTAAATGAGAACTGCAGAGAGAAAACAAAATCGCTGTTATTCTTCCTTATAAAGCTTGTAGTCTCTCCCCTCTTCCTAGTCCCTATTCAGGAGAACAGAGAGATAAAGGCTGAAGGTTCCAAAGGTCAGTGTGATACACTGAGCTCATCATAGATATTTCAGTGGGAAAACCATTTTGATCTCCTGCCTGCTGATTATAACTTTGGGTGAGGTACAATAGGAAGAACTTGAAATTCTGCAGTAAGAAGGTTCCAGCTCCAGGTCTAGAGGTAATTAGGTCATTTGGCTTGTCTAAGCCTCACTTTCCTACTTTGTAAGACTTTTACTCTACTTACCTCATTGAGGTCACCTGAGAGTCCAGTTCAACACAGATGCATTCCGTTAAAGTGGACTGCTATGAATGTGCTAAACTGTTTCATTTAGGATTCTTTCAGGCTTCTGGGCAAGTAGAGGCATATTTTTAGAAAGGTAAGATTTTCCCAAAAGCTTTTTAGAAGGCCCCTATTGGCCTTCGGTCCCTGCCATTTCTCCCTCCATGACCCTTTTCAGGCAACAGTGCCAAAGAGTCCTAGTGAGGCTTGTCTCCAGCACCAGGTAATTTTTACATCTTTCCCAGCTTCAAATGCAAGCCCCTAAGGAATTTAGTCTCCCTGTGCCCCTCCACATACAGTTTGCTGAGTTTATGTGGGAAGTCCCTAAGGTTATACAACCTAGAAGAGCTAATGTCTGAGACTGCAAGAGATCGAGCTTCTGGCTTTGCTCAGAGATTGGACTTTTCTGGTATGCGGGGCCTCAGTGGGAGGATCATAATGCACTGGGAGCAGTAAGGGACTGGAAGGAAAGGAAGGCTTCCAAGTGCTGAGGGCAGGCCACATAGCCACCAGAATCTCTTTTCTTTCTCCACAGTGGGATGTATCCCTTCATTCTATCTCCTACTTGTGTCACCAGGGACATATATTTTCTATTTGCAAATCAGACAAACGAGATTTAAGGATTTCTAGGGCAGTCCTGAGCACTTGGTTGGTAGTATTTTCTTTGGGCAGGGACTAGCCACTTTCCAGCTTATTTTCTGGATACTCAGAAGTTTCCCAAACGTTACTCTGAGGGCCGTGTAGAAATACACTCTTCTGTCAGGCTTTGGTTTCTGAAGTGTGAATTCCTGTGACTCATGGCTGTCGTCTTATTTCTCATTTTTTAAAAATGAGAATTATGTGGAAGCCAGACCAACTGTTGTGGACTGAATTGGTAAAAGAAAAAGAAATTGGATTCCAGGTGTTCCGGTCCATCCTCTCTGAGAAAGCAGATTGTGGATGAAAACATGGGTATAAATGAATCAACATGTATTACCTTTTTATATATCCTCCCATCATCAGTGTATTCATAATAGGAATATATAAGCTGGAGGGAAGACTTTGTGATCTATGCCTCAGATTTATTTGCACTCCCTGGAGTCACTGCTTAACTAACCTTGCCCTGCCCTGCACCATCCTTCATCCTTGCAAAGTAAATAAATGGAGTTCCCCTCAGCTTCTTTTCTTAATTAGCTATCAAAATTTGAGGTGTCACCCAGACTTTGAAGTCCCCTCTGACTCTGTTTTAAGAACGTGGGGGTTGTCTTGCTGCCCTTGGCCAACTATTCCCCTCTCCTATCAGTGGTCTCCAAGTTGAATGCAGCCGCACACGTGTTTCCTGCCTGGCTCCCACCACCAATTTCAGAGATGGCGGAGCTCCTGGCCTCTGTTTGTATATAGAGCTGTCTGAAATGCATTCGGGATCTCTTGAGGTGAAAAGAGTTATATAAACAGAGAATGTTATTATGGATTCTTACTACAGATGGAAATGACTGGGTATTCTCAAAATAAATAACATTTCACATTTTTATAGATATGTAACATAATATGCATGTGTGTGTGTATTTATATTCTTTCCATCTTGAATACACAGCCTCTCCTTCCTCAGCACTTGGATAAGCCATTCATTTTGCCTCCTGCTTTTTTGATTCTCTTCTTAAGAATTCATTTAATTGTTGCCAGCATTTGGAGAGTTAGGATGAAGCGGTTATAGGCTTCCTGCTAGCTCCCGCCAGATAAGCCTGCCGTGGCTGTAGCTGTTAGGAGAGCTGAATGCTGAAAACACTTAAGTTCTGTTTTTCCACTTCCCCTCTAAAGAGAGATCAATCGGCTAGTGGCTCAGCGTAATTACAAATGGAAACTTCCTAGAAGAGGTGCCCAGAGTTAGAGGATTCAGTGTAAGGCACCTAGACCTCGAAGTTACTTGTTTAGATGTAGTGGGTACCCCCTCCCCCTTTTATTGAATCTGTATATTTATTTT
This sequence comes from Colobus angolensis palliatus, assembly GCF_000951035.1. Classification (NCBI taxonomy): domain Eukaryota; kingdom Metazoa; phylum Chordata; class Mammalia; order Primates; family Cercopithecidae; genus Colobus; species Colobus angolensis. Next base: position 2,702,237 of record NW_012115167.1, read on the forward strand.
CTTTGAGCTCCAGAGGACATAGCATGCCATATCTCATTTACATTGATCTACTTTCAGTTAAACAAACAAGTGAATGTAGGTAAATGAATGATAGGATTATCACTTTCATAATGGTGCCATTTCCACAAGGAAAACCCCAAGTATTGGGACCCCATGCCTGGAGTTTGCAGAAAGGAGCAAAGATGCCAAAAATTTATCCTGAGCCAGGGATGAGGAAGATTGGCATCCACAAGTCCAGGCAACACAAGGCAGGCAACAGCTGGCTTTGCCAGCTCCACCTGGCTCCAATAAAGGACTGGCTGCCATGCTTGGCAATGGCTGGTGAGAGAGACAGACAAAAGCCAACTTCCCCGAGGCTGGCCAGTTCTGGTGGAAGAAAGTGGAGGAAGGAGAGGTAGCTGGGTGAGAGGGCCTCAGGCCCTCAGTATGGTGCTGAGAAAACGACTGACTTGGGGGAATTCAGGCCAATTATAGAGTGATCCTTTCACACCCAGCCATCTGGAGATGCCTGTAAGGGGACTGAGCCTATAATTGGGAAGCTAACCTAAATAACAGCTTCCAAATTTGAAGGAGATTTGATAACATTTTAAGCTAAGTTTTACTGAGTGCCTACTACATGAACAGGCTTTTTGATAGGTGCTGTGGTCAATAATAACAACAGTCATAATGATGGTGATAACAAGATGGTGATGATGGTATATTGTTAAACTTTGATGAGCACTTACTAGGTGCCAGATTGTGTTACATACCTCAGCCCCTTTGATTCTCACAATCTTCTATAACATAGGCATTATTACTATCATCCTCCTTTTAAAATGAGGAAATCAAGACTTAGGGAGTTAAAGTAATGTGCCCAGGATCATAGAATTAGATGATGTTGCTGGAATTTGAACCCAAGCAGTTCAACTCTTAAGCTCTATTCTAGACTAGGCTGGAAAATATATGGGGTTGTACTTAAGGAACTAATAGTCTAGTAAATAAGAAACTACATAATAATGATGATGGAACTAATTAATAGTAAGAATAAGAATACAGTAGGACCCCACAGTAATGCACTCTACAACAAAGTAAATTCAGATATAACACACTTGAATATTGGGTTTCATTCCTGGCTTTGAACTCATGCTAAAAATTAACACCTAATCTATATTTTTAGAATTATTATTTTTTGGGTCCCATTCAGAGTGATCTGGAGGAATATCACTATATAGTATTAGCATAACAACAGTAGTAATAGCTGATTTGAATAGTATAAAAGAGTAGCTGGTTTTTATGAACCACGTACCATGAAGCCATTAATTCTAGTTCTAGTTGTAAGTAAATAATGTTATCCCTGACAGAGAGGTGAAGATCACGAAGCTTACATGATCTGCTCAAAGATGAGTAAGTTAAGTGGGGAGCGAGGATTGGAATTGACTCAGAATGAGTCTCAATCCAATGCTTGCTTCACTATGCCATCTATATTGTCTCTCTCCAATAAAATAGGATATATGAAAAGATTGCACATGGTGCAGTTACACAGAGGAGAGAGCATATTTAATTTTAAGGAACTGGTTTGTATCAGAGAGAGAGCTAACATTTACTGAGTTCTTACTATGTGCCAGTCACACTACTGAGCATGTAGACTGTATTCTTTCATTTTCTCTTTGTAAAAACTGAGTCAAGCGTTATGGATGAACAAGAACCATCCAGATAGACTGTGGATGAGAGGTGACTAGTCTAAGATGAGCGAATAGTATGTAGAAAGGCCTAGAGCCATGAAATATCATGGTGTGTTTGGCAGAGCTAAAATCATTTTGGTGTTACATGAGCATAAAAGATAGTGCAGAAAGGCAGTATGTGGTTGTGGGAGAGTAGAAGATAGTGGGGATCGGAGATGGAGTTATAAAGATAGAACTGTGATGACATTCTGAAAGGCCTTGGACCTGGCCCTTGTCCTACAGATAATATTTGGGTGGCAGAGTCCCGGAGGGAGAAACAAGTCCAGGTAGAAATTTAATTTTCTCAAAAAATCTTGAAAAGTGGAGCTATTATCTCATTTCATTGTAATCAGTAAGGAAACGTGATGCCCAGATAGAAAGAGGAAAGAACTTAGCCAAGATTTTGCAGTTTGCAAATGGCAGAGCTAGGCTTCAAACCCACTTCTCTCTGGCTCAAAAACCCACATTTCTTTTACTATCCCAAGATGTATTACTTTGCATAGCTCAGTTCTAGAGCTTGGAAAGGAAATGAATAGGAAGAAGGTAGACAGAAAGTGCTCAGCAACTTCAGATCAACTTACCCAAGACTGTCGTTGTGTTGCCAAAATAAATTGCTTTTTTCTTATAGATTTTTATTAAAATTACCAGTGTTACCATTGCCACTATGAGTTTTAAAAAGGTCAATCAAGAAAGATGATATTGTAAGACGGAGTCACACAGAACCTGAAGAAAATGATCAAGTAACAGTAGAGCCTCTCTAACTTCTGTCACTAGCTGGGCTGCGGCTGTTTACATTTAGAAAGTAGGGCTTCCAAGAATTGCTGGTGCAGGTCATGCATGCACAATGATACCCAGTGAGGAGAAAAATCTTCCTGGCAATTGACTCACCTGTCCCAGCACTGAGTTGTTTCTACCCTGAGGAAAGGACCCACTTTTCATACATAGGAGCCATATAGGTTAGCAGAAGTCATCGTCATGAAAGAAGCATCAAGAAAGTGGCAGTTCCCATTAAAAGTTTTAGCTGGTCTCCACATTTTACATAAAAAAGCACCACTCCACCCATTGTTTGCATAATTTCAGCAATGCTAGCGTTTAACTTCTAGTTTAATGATACATTCAACCTTTACCCCAAATTATTGTTTACCCTCCAAAGCTTTTGATTTTCTTGATTGACACTCCAGATTATTTTGTTTGGTTTTGTTTTTGCTTTTATTTTATCCTAATAAGTGTGGAAAAGAACTGCAGCACAAGAGTCTGATGGTTCGCTCTTCTACTCAATATTTAGCAGAACTATTCCATATTGGTTACTTTCTCAGAATTCCATTTTACTCAGCTTTGAATTGAGCATAATAATACCTACTTCTCAAGGATGTTTAATGGGAAGTGTCTGACTTGGAGTGAGACCTAAAAAGTGGTCATGATTATTGGGGTGTTGTATAATAAACAGTCAAGATTACACAGGTTTATCTTCACCCAATCTGGCTTAAAACTGCTATCACTCCAGATCCCCCCAAGTGACAGGTTTACTACAAGAACAAATAATGAATTATGGATTCAAAATGGGGAAGTGGTAAGGGGCATATAAGAACTCATTTTCCAGGTGGCTTGACTCAACACCATCTCCAAACCCTATTTTTTTGATAGGTTTTTTTTGAACATTTCCTTGAAGGAAATCCAACTAGTTTTTTTTAAATCATAGTTTTAATAGTTTATTATAGTTTTTTATTATATTTATATATATGAAACTATACAATAAATTGCATGTAATATATATTTAGATTATACATTAATGTAAGTATCTTCTTGTCTCTTACAAGTCTTTGCTCAAACGGATTAATACCTTCTCAGTGTGGTCTACCCTGACCACTCGTATAAAATCTAATCTTGCCCACAAAACACCTTCTCCCTTTCCTGATTTATTTTTTTCTCTCTTTAGCATCTCTCACATTCTCATATGCTACATAATTGTTGTTTTGCTCATGTTTTGTTTACTCTCTCTTTTCCGCAAGAATATATGCCCCATGAGGGCAAGGATTTTGTTCTTTTATCTTGGTAGCCTTTTCCCCAGGGCCTAGAAGAGTGCCTGGAATTTGTAAGAGCTTAATGTTGAAGAAATAAAATTATATTATAGCTGCTTTTCCCCTAATTTCTAGGACCTGAGAGTTTGCATATTTTATTTAAAGTTGTCAATAAAATGCTTTTTTTTTTTCTGGACAGTCGATACACCTACTGACATAGAGGTCCTAATGAGCATCTCAAAAGTTTACTTGGCCCGTCATTTATGAAAACCAAAGTAATTTTCCACTTGTCCAGAATGATGCATTTTCTCCTGGAATGAAAAGCCTGAAGGTTGCCTCTGCCTATTTCATGAAAAGGAATAAAATTTAAAACTATCTCTTCCATCTATAAATTTTTCCCACTCTATTATTAGAAACTTCTAAGATTATAACGTCAATCTGAGATATTTTGTAATGGATAGTAATTAAAGGCTTAAATCTTGACTCAAACAATGCAGTAATGCTGCTCTGAAAGTGGAAAGAAAAACTAAGGTCTGTCTCTTCCAAATCTCTCAATGTGGAAGTGCTTGTTTGTAAATTGTCAACTCTGTGTGTATGTGTATATATTTCTTTTTAAGTGATGATTATTTTGGTCAAGTAAAGAGCTTTGATTGCATCATCTGTGCATAAAATTAGTATGAAAGTAATGAGATTTTTTTCTTTTTTTTGTTTTGGTGATTCACTGAATTGTCAGGTGCCAGTTAAATGGCTAAGGTAAAGTCAAGTGACAAAGATTTTCTTAAATCTTTGTTTCAAAGTAATGTAATGGGAGCACATACATTTCAATATGATTGTGTTAAAGAAACAATTAGCAAGACAGCATATAGATGTGTGTGGGTCAAATGGGAGGATGGGTAACTTTAGTATAGGGAAATATAGTGCGTATTCAAGATCATGGACAGTTTAATCACATACATATACATAGGGACAACTCAGCTTATTTGTTGACTTATTGCTTTTATATTTTATCCTGAAACTCTATTCTATTTTGTTTAATTGACAATGGTTTCTATTTCCCTCTCCTTGAGTAACTATTTTTCATTCCTGAGTTTGGGGGTGGGAAGAGGCTTAAAATATCAGTAAGACAAATGGGAAGAAAGGCAAAACTATCTTTGTCTGCAGGTTATATAACCTGTGTTTATTATTTTTATGAGGGATGAAGATATAGCCACTATAGTATCCAGAAAAAGGGAATCATATTGGTTGGTTCTCATGTGTAGGAAGCATTTCAGGCTGAGCATAGTGAACTTACTAGAGTGCTATCCTCAGCTGATGGAAGCTGAGCTTATGTTGTAAGCAGTGCATATTATTGTATAAAATTTACTGCAAAGAGGAGTGATATGAATAGAGAATGTATACAGTAGCTTACTGCGTGCTAGCAGGTCTTTTCTGGGCTCCTAAATGTTAACTGGATAGTAATGTAAGTTATTACACTCATTAAATTAGGCCACAAACAAGTCAACAGTGATTCAGCAAAATGGCTTTGTTTGTATAGTGCAAGGAAGTCTGATAGATATCCAGTCACACATTTATGGCTAAATGGATGAAGATTTTAACATTACAGCCTAATAAAAACCCCATACTGTGTGATTAAATAAGAGGGAAAGCAGTAAAAAAGAGAACGCGTAATGACGGTAACATGTAGGTCAGTTACAATTTAATTGTCATTGCACTTCATTGCTAACATATCAATTCTCTGCTGCTTAGCTGAGCAGAAAACAACAACTTAACATGTACACTGGGCCCACTGACGAGTCGTCAAACCCCCACTTCCATCACCTGCTTTTGACTACTTCCTTAACAACCACATGAAGTCTTCCTGCTTTAATAGGATAATCTTGCTGAAAGCTCCTGCTGATTGTTTCTTCCTATGCTCAATGCATCAGTGATCAGTAAATTTACTTCACACTCTACATAGATGCTAAAATTAGATTGTTTGCATTACAACTTTCAATACTTCTGCAACAAGAAACACCTGCCTGCAGATTTATATTGTTTTGTTTAATGGTTTAAAATAAAGATAGCCTCACAGTGGCGATACCTTGATGTACTATATCGGAGGCACACAATGGCTGATCATTTTTCTTACTTATCCAATTTGTACTGTATTTCTTGCCATATAAGGTATAGCTTCATTATCATTAATTGCAGCTTTAGAAAAACCGAGGAAGTATTTATTCTTGCCAACTTTGCTGCAATTTTACTTATTCAATGCAACTAAGAAATGAGGGGGGTAGAAAAGCGCAGTATATTTAACATTTTTTCCCTGAATCTGGATAATTCACACAGATCTCAAAGGGGCTTTGGCACCTTTTTAAAATGTTAGCTCTAAAGAACTGTCTGCCTAGCATACTTATTCTGATCTATAGTAAAGACTTAACCGAGTACATAACCAAACTATTAATTCAGGTGCCTAAGGTGACATTTTTTATCCAGCTTAGCGTAGTCTATTCCATATAGAATAGAGCACAGCTCTTGGTATAAAAAATGATCCGGCAGAAGCTAGATAACTTTATTAGAATGATTAGAAACATCAACATTTTTTTTTTCTCATTTCAAATCTCATTTTAATTCAGATTTCTGGGAATCAGGCCCATAGATTCCAAAAAATACTGGTAGATTTTCTTCCCTTTGCACCTCATTTTACCTATTTAGATGGAATCATGTGTCATCTAAGGGCAAGAATAAGGTCCTGGAGTTCAAGATCATGGACAAGCAGAGCAAAATCCCCAGGAACAAATTCTGTCTCTAGAATGATATCTGGAGGCAGTCTCCAAACAATGAGAGTTATTAGTGATTTGGGAAGAGCCTTGTGCTTACCTCTAAGACTGGCAGCTTATGAATCTCCAATTCTGATTTAAGGGTCAGTAATTGATAGATACTAATCCAAGATTGTAATCGCTAAGAAAACATTTATAAGAAAAAAGGGATGAACATAAGGAAGGCATGTTTCTTCTTTATGCACTATGGATGGAAATTCTTTCTTTGAGTTCAACCAGGGAAAGACCGAAGTAGTACAGTAGTTTTGGTTTCCATGGTGCTACTTATAAAGATTATGCAAAGTGTTTAATGAATAAGTAACTCCTCTTAACACTCTGTGGATGAAACACTTGAGAGATCTGGACAAAAATAACAATATGAATAAAAAGTTATATGTGATGGTCCAAATGCCTAGTTATCTGCATATACCCCTGTCTACTCAACTGTACCAGGAAGATGGCTGTCCTCTATTAAGAGTACTCTTTCATATCCTTTCTAATAATAAGTACAGGCCAAATTTGTTTCTCTAGCATGGACAACTTCTTATCATCTTGGATAATCATGCCTAGTGGAATTGGTAACACTCAGACTGCCTAGAAAATGAACCCTAGCAATATGCAAGGTTGCTTATCCAGGTGAACATTCTGCAGATGCTCTAGAAAGTGAGGGAGGAAGCTGAGGAAGACCTGTCATTGCAGAACTATCCAATTAGAGTTTTTATTGGTGAGGGTTCTCTTCACCCTTTTATTTTAATTCATTTGTTGAGTGCCCATATACATTTCTCTCTGTCCCCATGAGAAATAAATTGTAAGTAAAAGACTCATTTTCACAAGTAACATATATTTTCTGGGGGTTTGGGGGGAAAATGCATTGATTTTTCTATAAAAATGAGCTTTGGAGATTTACAAGTGCCTGGCGAGCTAAATATAGAAACGTGATAAATTCAAATTCACAACAATGGATTTAACCACATTATTGTCAAAATAATTTATTTAACCACGTATTAACTTATCTGAAAATAGCTGGAAGAAAGACTGGAGAAAGCTGAGTTTTCAAGTGTTTTCAGATACCACTTTTGAATCATATTTACCACTTGTCTAATTTTTAAACCTTGACTGAATAATGCCATGTTCATTTTATCTTTGAATCAAAGAGAACTTGGAAAAATTCCAAATGACAAACTATTCACTGACTTTGAGCGTAGATTTATCACCCAGAATATTAACTAGCTTGATTCTTGATACTACTTAGCTGTTTTAAATGGTAAGGCCAATCAATGTTCTCTAGGGCTATTTTAGATTTGTCTCTCTCAAAGCTGTAGGAGATTAGTGTTTAAGCATGGACTGAGGGAAGCAGTGCCCCATTATGCATCGTGTGTGTGTGTGTGTGTGTGTGTGTGTGTGTGTCTGTGTGTGTGTGTGGCGTGTGTGTGTACGTGTGTGATGTGTGTGATGATGGTTTGGCAGGATGGACTTCCACCTTCTCCAACAGCTGCCTTTTATAAGCTTATCTGAAACACTGACACAATTTTTGGAAGCTCATTAGACTTAAGAGTGATTGCAAATGAAAGAGGATGCACGGTTACTCACTGACATTCATGCCTGCTTTTTAAATCTCATGCTGTATTGTTGCGGATCTTGATTTCACACTCAGATGCTTAACCCCACATTAATATGTGTCTTCTTCCTCAAGAGGAACACAGTTGTCTTCCTTGCCTGGTATTATCATTCCCCGCCAACAAAATGGATTGCAGGAAGTTTAGAGGGAGAAAAAACAACGGAGATGTCTCTAAATTTTAACCATGATTTTTCCATGTATTCCTTAATGCAATACATATTTTTAATGCAATACATATTTTTGAGTGCCTCCTATGTATAGCTGTGTCCGGGCACAATGTAGATTCTTCTGGGGAATTAGCTTCTTAAATAAAAAGACAGGTATTTTCATCTCCCTAGGGTCATGCCAGATGTCTATTTCTTTTTATCTTTCCTTATTAAATTATGTTTACCTGAATACATCAGGTTCATTTCACCTAGGCAGGATGTCCCATTAAGCATGACAAGTGGAAGGTTGCAAGATTAATGCCCTTCTTGAGCTTGAATTAGTGTGTCAGCATCTTTCCAGACCTAGGACCAGAGTATACAGGAAGTATTCCATAATGGACCTTAGCCTCTAACTGAACTGCTCTAATATTATTCCTATAACAAGAGTACTTTTAAAGAGTCTCATTATTGGCTTCATTAGATATGTTACTTGCATCAGTGGCTGTAGTTACGTGTATAATATAGGGGAGGTTAACATAGCATATTTTTTATGTATTATATGGCATACAGCTTGAAGTAGCCAAAAGGTTTATGGCGATGTAATTGGTAGTTAGTGTGAAATTTGTAAGACAAATAGACAATATCTAGGGTAACCCCTCTAATCCTCATCTTTCAGTTTTTTACAGCCACCAAAGGGCCTCATTAAAACAGCAGTCAGCACCTTAGTGAAAAGATACAGTGCTTAGAGTGCCCAAATGTGACAGAAAATCTGCATTTTGTAAATCTGACACCGTTGATAGATTATACAGTGTGAAGCCATTTCTTCTAAGCATTATGATAACGCTTAAGGTTCTCTTCTGAATCCAACTTTGCTATATTCACCAGCTATAACAATGTGAAAAAGAGCCAATTGAATAAAATGAAGCTTAGAAGGTGAAGAGGAACCTTTTTCTATGCCACAAAGCTCTTTGCAGGCAAAGGGGCTGGAATGCAGTCGTTGGCATTTCCAAGGACCACTTAATCTTGGGGGTAACATTCCTTTAAATATGAGGATGCTGCTTATGAATACGCCAGCATTTGTGTACAACAACATGTAGGCTTCCAGGACAGAGGAATCGTAGTTTTATTTTTTATATGGGAAAGATTACTGGCTTTTCATCTTTTTTTAAACAGATGAATGTTTTACAAGGGTACCCAGGCTAAGGGAATTAACGAAAACCTTACTCTTCATTTCACAAAAAGACCCTGTGAAATCTGAGACTTCAGAATGAGGAGGACCAATGCAAATGATGTAAAACCAAGCAAATCTTCTAATTTAGTTCTAGGTAGCTGCCAGAACAGAGCAGGACAAATGAAAATGACACCATGAATTGCAGAAGCATGACTGCAGTGATCTTAAGCAAAGACTGGCCTCCCTTCAAGCCCTCACTATACCTTTCCCCAAACCAGAAGAGTTGGGCCTTGCCCCTTTCACTCTGAGTCTCATCCCCAAGGCCTCATTCAGAGAGATTTGTATGGACAACTGACAAAAAAGGTGGAAACTCAAATTGTAAGGTCTATAGAAGAAATAGTCTTTAGACATTCTGTTACATGTAAATGTACATTTTCATTATAGCTTCTTGGAGGAAGAAAGGAAGGTGTAGAACAAAACTTCAACATGATTTCATCTCTATATTGGCCCATGATTTGAAAATGTTTACTAATTATGATTGGGCCAAAATAGAAGGTGACTTCTCTTGAGCCCTTTGCGGCTGCCTGTGATTGAGGACTGTTCTTGTATGTATATATTTCCAGCAATTCTTACAAAAGTAGAAAAGCCCATTCCCCACTCTTCCAAGCTTTCCATCTTTCTGGTCAAATGATACTAAAATGAAGTCTTTTGTTTTAAAACTTCTAGAACGATGACCGGACCATTTTGGTCTGTATAGTATAAGTATTTTATGATGAATACAAATTGCTCCTTAATATAGTAGTGGAGTATCTTTAGTGAAAATGGAAAAGTAGAAGAGATGACTAAAAAGCATTTTGTGTTATCTATGTTTTAACCCATAGCATAATAGAGTGTTATTTGTAAGCAGCTGTAATTCAAATGAAATAAAACATATTGACCATTGTTTATATTTTAATATTAAAAGTCTTCGAGGACAGATTGATAATCAGATTTAAACATGCCAAGGTAATTGCCTGTCTTTCTTGTTAGATATACTTAACCATATATACCTACTGAAATTTCCTTTTCAGTATTTTATGTGTACTCATTTTGAATCTATTTTCTAAAAGGGTTAGGATTTATTTTCCCATGTGATAAAAGAAACCAGTTTTCATTTAAATGTTCCCATTTAGGTATTTGCAATTATTAATAATACAGCTTACAAAAGGAAACATTTCAATGACAGGAACCTTGAAACAAATCCTTGAGAATTTGGAATGGCTATTGCTTTCTCTTATAATAATCTGGGGCCAGTCACCACTTTTGTTGAATTCAGTGTGTGGTTTCGTGTGTGTGTGTGTGTGTGTGTGTTTGAGGGTCAAAGCTATTAAATTTTAGTTAGTTGCTAGAGGGAGTGGCAGGCCTCTTGACTGAGAAATCTACTTGAAATTACTCTTTGGGAGAAAAAAAAAAGATAGAAAATTGCCTCATCAGACCCATCTTTCAACCAACAAATCCTGTGACTCTCACTGTTCTTAATTGTTGACCTCTACCATCTGTGTCATGCAATGTGGTAGGAACTCTCCCTTCAAATAAAGATCCATGCTACCTCATCAGAATGTACTTGTTAAAAGTGATAATGGTTCACAATCGGTACTTAGCCATGTGAAATACAATATCCCCTTTTAAAATGTGGAGGTTTCAGGCCTAAATTAATACCTTGGTATGTAAGTCATTACATTATCTGAAAATCATTTGATATGAAAGAGAAATATCTGTGAGATGCTTTTGTTATCCAAAGGGTTTGAATTGCTGAATTTATTTAATTTGGGAAAGGGAAGTTATTGTGTGATGTCTATGGCTAATTGCTGGGAGTCATTTAGCCTTTAAAAAGCTGCCTTTACATATGTAGCAGCAGCACCAGAAAATGTATTTTAGGAAGTTATATATTTTTTCATCAAGTAAACAAAAAACATTTGAAATATATCTGGCATTATATTCATGTAATTGGACTTTAAAAAATCACAACCTTATCCAGTGAATTATCTGAGTGTATGCGGCTTGCCTTGCCCCACAAAATGAACTTAAAGGGGCATTGTGAATAGAATATGTGGGTTTAAAATTCAGTGGATTATTCACATCTGTTAGGTGAGAATTAAAGAGTGCTGAAATAATGTATTCTTATGTTTTAGAGCTATCACTGCCAAAGGCTACTGACTAGTAAGTATCAACATCTGTGTTACTTCTCCTTTAGATTTCCTGATTCGATGTGTCTAAACATTTCATTTACTACTGGAATTTTTAAAAGTAGTTTTAAGCCTCTGTTTGATGTACTAATTCATTGAAAGATATTATTAGCAAATATTAGTTAAGGGATTATATGTACAATTAGCCCAAAATAACATTAACCGAATGTTGTGATTCATATTATTGAAAGGACGTCAGACTCTTGAAATGGTAAATAATGGAATAAAAATAAATAAAGGTACCTGTATTTTGACAGTGATATTCCACCTCTGGTTTCCCCATGTGCAAGCGTAAACACACACACTCTCTCTCTCCCTCTCTCTCTCACACACACAATCATTCAAATGCCTTTTCTTTCTCTGACAAAAATATTCATTAAAAACATTTCACTGTGCTGCCTTTTAATATAGCACGGGCATTCAACCTGCGCGGGAAGCTTCCTGGAACCGCACAAATACTGTGTAATTATCTGGTGGCTCCCTGCTGGCTGCTGCATATTCCAAGCACAAAGTGAGCAGCGCATTTCTAGAGCCTGACTCCTGTCTTCATTGTCCCTGCTTGGAATATGAAGCCTCACTTCATTATAGTAGACCTGATCAAACTTGATAGATTTAGCCATTATTCTTGACTGTGTCAACTTTCCACAGTTTTTTCTCCCCCCTCTCCTTGGGCTCTTTTGTTTTGCCACCCAGGGAATGCAGAATATTCCGAGTCTAGGCTTCTCTCTTTCTCACCTCTTCTTCTCTTTCTTCCCTCCCTCTCTCTCTGGGCTCTCTTAATCCCCCTCCTTATCCCTCCACCCCATTTCTTTCACTATCTCGCCCCCTCTTTCTCTCCCCCCTCCCACCCAAACAAACCAAGGATTCAACAAATAATGTTCTGTCCACATCATGTGATTCCAGGAAAATAAGGCTGCAATTTTTCTCTCAATTGTCCTCTTTGGTTTTGAGTTTTCAGTTACTATAAAAGAATTCCGTAGCAATGTTGACACACAAGGCAGAAATTCTTTGAAAATCCTTTTATATTTCCTGTTAGTAGCACAGTAACTTTTGCTCTATGATGTTGTGATGGTTGGGTTTTTTTTTTTTTTTTGGTGTTTTTTTTTTTTTGGTCTATTTTATGACAACTTTCAAGGAGCACTTCAGAGTTCATATTTTCAAGGATCATCCACATCAGTGTATCTTATCGAATTTTATAAATGCCGTAGTGCATTTTCTTTGCAAAAGGCGTTAGATCATTCTCTAGGCAAATACAGATGTTGATACAACTGGTTTAGCATAACAGATTGCTTGTGGTATTTGAAAGTTGCTACGCAACAATAGAGAATTGTATCATAGCTCTAACAAAATTTTAAAGTATCAGAAAAATAATGCAACCCACATTAGCATAATTAGGACCACACTGATCCCTCAAACTGTCATGGAAGAAGTTAACCAATATGTCAGGAATTGTTACTGAACTTAAAATACTTCTAAGGTCAATTTGTCATTACCCTAGTTAACGAATATTTTGTGGTGAGATTTAATTCCTTGAGTTTTAATTTATTTCTGTTGCACATGTAGCCCTTGGGTGGATCTCGAATGCTATTTAAAAGTTAAAAAATAATGCTTAATGTTAAAGTCTGCTTATTAAGTGCAAATTATTAGTACAGTAAAAACTTAAGGGCCTTAGAAAGTCTTCTCAATCTCAAGAGTATCTCCACCTCCCAAACCACTCCCAATCCTTTTCAATTTCTGTTTTTTGAAAGCAAAAGCCAGGCTCCCAACATGGTGCTTTTCAACAAGTTTGCTCACAGGATTCTTATTGTAGCTTCTGCTTTTATGCCACAGAAATAAGGTAAGATGCTAGTATGGCATGAATTTAATATTATCCTGCTTAAATTTAAAATAAAATAATTATTTTTTAGAGTGGCATTTTCAGTCACACCAAAAGCTTCATGGCATCTTAAAATGTAAATTGCCGTGAAGCAACACAAAGGAGAAAGAGAAGATTTTGAAGGCAATCGCACTGATCACTTAATTCAGTAGCTGCATATCCACTTGGCATAAGGTAATTAGAGTGCCACATTGCTGTAAAGACAGAAAGCTTAGGGTCCCATTCTGACTCACCCAGACGATAATACATGATTAGAAGTCAGTGACAGATCACAACTGCTGAATGACCCACCAAGGTCTTATCAAGGGCAAATCGCATAATTAGCATGCACTTCGCTGGCAAAGGAGTACAGTGCTATTGTTCCCGCACAATCAAATTAGCCCCGCCAATGAGGTCAGTGTTCTGTGACCTTAGAGACATTTTATGTCTTATTCCCCCTCCTCGTCTCTCACATACACAAGTGCAATATGCAGACATGCACACACACTTAAACTGAACCTAAGTTCCATGGACACTCCACACATGTTTTATAGAGGCATTTTTGAAGTACACTCCATTGACTCTTTAGTTCATCATATGTAGAATGAGGAAACTAGCTAATGTAGTCTGACCCTGGGGAACACATATGTAATGGAGCTACTTTGACATAAATTCAAGCATCTAGTAAGGCTCCGATTTCACATTATTTGCTCTTAATACATCTGCAGCATCCCATGTGTACTAATGAAGTCTTAATTCAAGCTTCAGATCTCTCCTTCCTTTTGGCAGTCAAAATGACCTGGCTGATTTGTTCACTCTGCCTCCATCCCATCTACATTTTCCTCAAGCACTATGCATTTCTGTGACCCTAAACTTCTCTCAGAAAGGGCAAAATGTGGAAAATGGCTGAGGTCCCTCATAGCTCCAGACCATTCTTGTAGCCAGGGTACCCCCTACTGTGCCACCGATGGCCCACTGAGTATAGCTGTCATAGTGTCAGAGGCTTCCCCTGCTGGGTGACTTGTTGGTCTGTGGTCTGAGAAGTGGGCATCTTCTTTTCATTTTGAGCAATGTGGGGAATCCTGGAAGAGCTCTTCAGTGAAACAACTTGACTGACTAGCAAGGAGCCTGTTTTGTTTTCCAGTTTGAAAGTCACTTTTTGATTTGTTCTACACACTTCATCACATGTTCACTGCACAGGAGAGGTTGGCTGGCACTCTGCACTGAGCAGAAGCATATGTTACCCTCGCCCTGCCGTTTCCATCATTCCACTGTGCTCTCCCTGAACCAGGTATTATCATGGCCCACGCTCCTGGATTCCATTCTGCTGGCATTACCTGCCTCCATACTTTCTATTGATTCTTTTAAAGACATGTTTACATGCTATCAAATTAAAGCCAAGTTTTGAGTCCTCTAAAGAGGATAATGAAGATATTTTGTTCTCTTAAGAGCTAAATAATTTCAAGTTTTCATTCTTCGAATCTTGCCCAAACATGACTCACAATTTACTACTGTTAAGATAAGGCTCACATGAGCTGAGATTTCATGACATTTTCAGAAACATGTAGTCCAAATTTTAGTGCTAATGAGAAGTCTAGGGAATATTGATTTGTATAAAAGGGAGGGGCTCTGGCTTGAGGCTATTGTTCAGGGAGTGGGGGCTGCCAGAGGTGTGGGAAGCTTTGAATTTGTGGTGCAATCAAGAAGCAATGGACTGAATTGAATATCAGATGACTTGGGTCTAGCCCTGGCTTTGAACTTGGCCAAGTCTTTTTTAAATTCTTGACCTGGATGTCTTCATCTGCAAAATGACTAGATTTGGCAAGAGGCTCTCTCTGGTCTCTCCCAGAAATAACATTCTGTATTTCTAAAACATGTATGAAAGCTTTGACTAGTTCATATGGTCATATGTATGAATCAGTTGCCATCTTCAATGTTTGCATGTCACAGCTCTGACCATTGTAACTAATAGCAATGTTGCAGATAGTAGATGCAGATCTTGGAAATCTAACACCACAAGGAAGAGAAGGGTGTGGGTGTATCTCTTGTTTATAAGATTTCATCTTCTCTCACCCTTGACACATATACCTTGTATAATTAAACACTAAGGAAAGGGAGAAGCCAATGAAAGCACAACTGAGCTTATGTTTAAATAATATGTTTCCAAAGTGCCACTGACCAGGCAAGTTTATCTTTGAACCAATTAAATAATTCTAGCTCCACTTTGGCCTCTTTTGTAATTGTTGTATTTTGTGACACTTACATGTTAATAGGCAATGCATGTTTACAGCTGTGTTGTGATGCTCCCATGCTTCCAAACATATTTCCTTGAGCCAGTGAAAGATTTTAATTGACTTCTATTTTCTGAAGCTGAACTCTATGGATATTTTAAGAGAAGGAGATTTAAATTAAAGTTTAGCAGTATAGGGTCCTCCCTAATAATTTATTTTTAAAGTTTAGTTCATCTATTATAAATGCCTTGGTCATTTGTGCTGTATGCAGGGATAAAATTTTTCTTCTCCTATAGCACAAAGATAATTTCTAAAGGTCTTGTTGATTGTGCAAACACAGGGACGTTTCCCTTCAATGAGAATTATTACTGTCTGTCTATAGAATGGCAGCAGTATTCAGCGTACCACAAAAGTTCTTGAAAACATCGTATTTATAATGATTGTGATAAGCTATTCCGTCCTCCTGGTATTTAGCCTTCATGGTAACTTCTTTTTGATGAAAAAATATAGAGAATTATGCACAAAGGAGCAGTTTTTATACTTGTAATGGAAATATTAAAAAGAGACCCATTTTTATAAATTGTCTATCTAATAGAGGTTTTACAGCATCTGTAAAATATAGACACTGCATCTTGCAGCACTGTTTCTGCTGTTAGGGTGTGTGCTGATTTGTATAAGGTGTATATTTTCATATGTGTGCTCTAGGTACATTATATGTATTACATATAAATATAAATCATGGTACCCAAAGTCTCCAGGGGACCCCCCCACCCCTTAGTCATCCAGTGCAAACCATGAAAGTCCCCTAACAAACAGGATTAAAATTCACTCCTTTCAACCATCCCAGGCATTTATTCCTTCCTTTTCATTGAGCTACATTTGTCTGATTTAACAAGATAAGATTTGAGTGCTGATGCAGCCCGTTGTTAATGTAGCAGCCGCATCCACCATACCATCGACACTCGGCATCAGAGGAATGCATAAATCAGGTATTCAAAAAAAATTAGATATGCAGCACACCAGTTTTATAGTCCCAGCCTCAGAAATTGAAATGGCCCAGATTAATGTATTATATCTTACACACTGTCCGAGTGAATCAACTTTAATATATTGAACAGATTCGCAGAACAAGACTTTGTTATCTAAGGAGCACTCGGAAGAAGGAATTGACCTGAGGATTTGATTTGGTTCAGGTAGTTCATGTTGTACAGCAGCATTTGAATAGTTTCACATAAAAATAAAATATGTATTAGAAATATTTCACATCATTTCTGGGCTCATCCACACGGCAGCTTTGCAGAGGGCCAATATTACAGAAACAATGTCCGGCCAAGATATGATTTTAACCTTTGCTTCTGACATGGCAAAACAATATAATTGTAATTTTAATGCAAG
This sequence comes from Colobus angolensis palliatus, assembly GCF_000951035.1. Classification (NCBI taxonomy): domain Eukaryota; kingdom Metazoa; phylum Chordata; class Mammalia; order Primates; family Cercopithecidae; genus Colobus; species Colobus angolensis. The sequence goes on from NW_012115167.1 coordinate 2,719,394, forward strand.
CTGCTGTTTCTCAGCAAGGCAGCTGGTACAGGCTGACTTTAACTAGTTTGGATTTTGACTGGAAATGAAATGCCCATTGAATTGCTCATACAATAGAAGCACCACAATTTGTAGCATTCCATTCCCAAAGGCTCAGTCGGGGCTGAAGCTGCTCTGTGAAGAAGCTGCTTTTTATACTGTTGGATGCCTTTCCAGGGAAGGACCGGCCTGGAAGCAATGCAAGGTTGTGAGGACAGTATCTCTTTTCTTTGCCAGCCTGGGATAGCCATGACTAGGAAATACTTTTGGGATTTGAACTCAGAGATGATGTGATCTTTCCCCTGATCACCTGGAATAGAGGAAGGATGGGGAGAAGAAGAGCAAACATTGAAGTCTAGAGAAATATTCTGCATTTGGGGAATACGTGCCAAAGTGTTTCATTCTTCTACACTTTCTTTTTTCTGTTTTAAATGCAGCCACGTTCTAGTGTAACTGCAAGACCTGCAGGACTGTGTTCTCTTCCCAGGGTGACAATGATGGAGCCTGAAATCATTTCTTATACTTATTGGCAATGTCAGCTATGTGATCCACGACAGACTATAAACTCCACCCTACCCAGAGGTGGCATTCTATTTAATGCATTTGATAGAACAAATGCTAGCAGTAGTGACGATTTTCTCATTGAACTCAGAAAATCTTTGTTATTTCTAAAGTGTTTGGAATGAGAGAAATAGGGAGAGACAGACATTAAATGTAAAGACAGTAAATAGACACAAAACTGGTCAAACACTAGTTTCTGTTACATTTACATGTAAGGTAAACAAGAAGTAAAAAAAAAAACAAAAAAGCACACTTCATCCTTAGGACAATACTACAGCCCTTGTTGGCAAAGATTCTTTTGCCTATTTATTTACCCAATTAGTCTTGCCTGTTTTTCACACCTTTGATTTATTCTACTTTTTAACTAAAAGGTATACTTTGGTTCATTCAGCCAACTTCATAGGTAGACAGCTAATGCTCCTGGTTTTTCTGTGATTGGTGGAGCTGTACGTGAACATGTCTGACGTCAGAAATCTGACTATGCTTTTATGACTGTTTCTGCCTCTGTTTTCACCTACCCAATTCTCCTTTTCATATGTCGATACTAATGTTTTTATTGACTGGGAACCCAGACCGCAGCCCTCTTTCCCTTCTCCCCTACCAACCCAATCCAGGCCGGGACCCATTGATGGAAGAGGGAAGCTTGTCCCCTCAGGGTCTTGGACTTGGAAACCATCTGATGGTCCCTCTGAGGACACAGGTCAAGGCCCAAGATAATCTTTGAGGAGGGCAAGGGTCAGCAGGGCAAGGGCCCCACGTGCCACTTGCCATATAATTGCAGACACTAGCGTTCATTCCTCTCCTTGCATCCTGCATTACCCTTTGTCCCAGTGTTTGCCTATTAGTTTTTTAGGTACTGATTTAAATCTATTTTTTCCCAAGAGAACTCAAAGGTCTGTAAGACTGTCTTTTTCATATATTCCTCATTCTTAGCACAGTGCCTGGCACATAATAGGGTTTCACTAGAAATCAGTGAATTCGTGTATTCATTCATTCAGTGAATATTTTTGAATGCTGCCTCTGTGTCAGGCACTGTTCTAAGCTCCAGGGATACAGCAGTAAACATAACAAAGTCCCTACTCTCACAGCACTTACACTTTAGGGTGGGAAATAGATACTGGCATACAAACAGATGTTAAATGAGCCATATGAAATTACCAATATTTGACCAGATGAGATCTAGAAAAATAGCAATTTCATATGGTCTGACCTAATACACAGCATGTCGTGTGGAGATAATGAACATATCAGTGCAGTCATGGTGTTTGACAACATTCTCTGAGCCATGTTATGATTTGAAAGGTTCCAGCTCAAGCTTAGTCTACTTTCACATAATAAAATTGTCCAAAAAGCATCAGAAAAAAATAAAGCACCATTAGTCAGATGGAATATAATAGTTGCTCTCATGGCTATTGAAACAACAATCATCGCATCCTGTTATGTGTGTGTTACTCTACAGAGTTGGCATGGCAGAGCCAGGCCTTTTTTCTCTGCTCAGGGATCTCAGCATGTCCTCAGAGCCCTAGAGAACCAGCCTGTGCCAAGTATCTGTGTGGCCTAGGCTGGGTCTCTGGTCAACAGGATTCTCATTGAGCCAGAGTGACTCTTCTCCCTCATGGATTCAGGCCCTTCACCATGGCTCTGGTAAGTAAAGCTGACATTCTGGGGAGAGTGATTTGGGGACTGGTAAGCCAAAGGAAATGAGACCACACAACGTGTTTCCCCACCTCCTTGCCCAGGCTGAGGAATGAATGCCAGTGTCTGCAATTATATGGCAAGTGGCACATGAGACCCTTCTCCCTGCTGACCCTTGCCCTGCTCAAAGACCATCTTGGGCCTTGATCTGTGTCATCAGAGGGGCCATCAGATGATTTCCAAGTCCAGGACCCTGAGGGGACAACCTTCCCTCTTGCAGGCACATTTGATGCATTATTTCTCACGGCATGTTCTTGTAATATTCGGCTTTGACAGCATAGTCTCTGAGCGTGCAAAGGAAGGTGTCAAAAAAGTGCTAATATTTCTCCTTGTTCAGATCATTAATTTTCTCAAAGAAATACTAAATAAAATGACATGTTTTTGTTTTGTTTTGTTTGTGAGACAGAGACTCACTCTGTCGCCCAGGCTAGAGTGCAGTGGTGAAATCTTGGGTCACTGCAAGCTCCACCTCCTGAGTTCACGCCATTCTCCCGCCTCAGCCTCCTGAGTAACTGGGACTACAAGTGCCCGCCACCACGCCTGGCTAATTTTTTGTATTTTTAGTAGAGACAGGGTTTCACCATGTTAACCAGGATGGTCTCAATCTCCTGATCTCATGATTCGCCCGCCTCAGCCTCCCAAAGTGCTGGGACTACAAGCGTGAGCCACCGCACCCAGCCTAAAATGTTTTTAAAAAGCCCTCCTACACTGCTATTTCTAAAGTTTTATTTTAAATCTTGGGCCTTTAAATGGCTCTTTTTCCCTTCCACTTAGAATTATTTTTCCACTTTAAGGTTCATAGATCTTTTATAAAATATGTATGATAAATATTTTTGCATATTTAAAAAATTATATAGCAAACAGTGATGTTTGGGAGCTTTTGCTAGAATTATAAAGGATTTTTTTTTAAGGAAGTCCAAAGCAAAGTCCAAAGCAGAGGAAAGCTGCTGCAGAAGGGAAAATGATGACTTTCTGCCCCTCTACGATCCTGGGGTTGGTAGATGGCTTTTCATCTCTAGCTGACTGGAACTGACTGAAGGCAGACGTCATATGTCTTACTTGGAACATCCCTATAGTGACTGGTACAGGGCTCTGTGCACAGGGTAGACTACAATGGCATTTATAGAGAAATCATTTCAGCTGTCCCTTATTAAGCACAACCAATGTGCTACATCTCACCAGTCCCTACATTGGGAGAATATTCTTCCCGTTTTACAAATAGGCAAACTGAGGCCCAGATGGTTCACTGGGTGTCTAAGATTACACAGCTAGCAAGTGACAGAGTCAGGATCCAAACCCAGGTCTCCACCTCTAAAGTCCATGCCCTCTCCACTCTACTACTAAGCTTCTGACACGGTCGAGTTCTCAAGAGAGGGTAGGTACATTCAAACTGTTGAGCAAAAGAATGCATTTGTCATTAGGAAGTGGTTGAGTTACTTAACTCAAATTAAAATCAGGCTCCACTGTGTATATATTCTAGGCTTGTTCAGGTTCATTTTACCCCTTTCCCAAAAAGCCTTCCTGAGGCCTCCATCCTTGACCCCACATACCCTGACATCTGGCATCAGGAGACTCTCGTAGTAAACTTCATGGAGGATGAGAACTGCTCTCCTGCAACACCACTTCCTACGCTTGTCCAAACAGACAACTCTTAGAGATCCACAAACATCTTTCAGCAGTCATATGACATTCTGTTCATTAAGATAAAAACTAAAGTGGCTCCAACCCCCAATTTATGGATTTCCCCAAGGCTTCCAGAGACTTGGAAACAGGTAATGCTATATTCTCCCATGCACCTCAAACCCTAAATTCTTGCTTTCTCTGAACTCTCTCCACAATGCTTGGCTATGCTAATGAGTACTGTCATCATTCTCTCAAGTACCACAAAATTGAGTTATTACACATAATATTCATTTATTGATGATGTCCCAGTAGTGGAGAGGGATTACAGCACAGAAGAGAAAACATCTTTAAATTGACTGTGTGACATCACTACTCTTACAGTTCCTTGAACATCCTCATTCCAGGGTGTATCCTCCCTGGGACTCAGTCCCTGACCATTGAACTGGGGTTTGTTCTTCCTGCTGTAATCTTTTTACAAGCATCTGTTCTCCCCTCAAGTCTCCAGCCTTACTCGAGTCCTCCAAGCCTACCAGAGGAAAACTGAAAATTCCTGTATTCTGCAGCGTGACTTTAGACCACTTTTTCTCATTTCCTACTTTGCACAGGCCTCTAATGCTGTCTAACTAAAAAGATTCACTCACTGGTTGTCTTCAACCATCAACCATCTACCACTAAGATGATTTCAGGAGCTTTCCTGGAAAGCATGGGTGCTCTCGTCATCTCATTTTGGACGTCACATCTTGCCCCTCATACTGACTCTTTTTTTGTACTACTAGTCTGATTTGAGAGCTGACTCCTTTCTCTCCTCTACTTTCTCTACTCCTTCCACATACTTGGTTGATGTTTTTCAGACTCCAGAAACCATGTTTGGGGAATCCTTGAAGCCATTACTCTTTAGGGGCTGAGGGCTAGTCTGTCAATCAATGTTCTGGGCCTCTGGTTTGTTTTTCTCCATCCTCAGCTACCCTGTGATACAAATGCCACATGGACATGAGCCTAAGTCACTTCTTTCCATCCAGAACGAGATTTTATTTGGTTGTAATTCACATACAAATATGCCATCCCCAGTACCTTAACTACTCTGTAAGGCAACTAAACATTTAACCTTCTAAATAGCAATAATTTAAATGTCTACTACATATTAAACATTTTGTAAGTGCAAAGTACTATGTCTAACATATATCATCTAAGCTTTATCAAGCAATGTGTCATCGAAATTGTTGCCCATTTTACGGGTGAAGAAACTGAGGCACCAAGAGTTTCATAGATTGTACGAAGTTACAGAGTTAAAAAGAAGGAAAAGAGATTGCAATTTGAGGCTTTTTGTTTCCAGAGTACAAATTCTTAAGCATTCCATTTTTATCACCTGTCCCACAGGTGATATATAGATATCTGCTCCAATTCCCATGTGATAAAAGGCTGTCTTTATATGTAATCTAAGCAAGTGAGCCCCATGGCTATAGGTCAATAATGGACAAATTCACCAGTCCATTAAAGCCAAGTAAAGGGAAATAGAGGTTCCACAGAACAGAGCATTTTTTTTTTTACTATAGCTAATTTCATCTTTGATTTAATTATTTACATTCCTGTAACAGCCACTTATATTCACTTAATAAGCTAACTTCATCAGAACATCTTTAACAACTTATTGCCTATTTATCCCTCCTTTGTTTCTCACTGAAAATTTCTTACAACATATCCTAGCGTGGAGATCGTCAAATGAGTCAATTTTCCTAAAGTCCATCAAGCACTGGGATCATGTCTATGACAGCTAGGTTGTGGGAGTGGATGGTTGACTTTATGGTGCTTTTAAAGGATGATGTTTGGACTATGATTCAGAACGCTCTTTGTTGGTTATTTTACATACTTAGAATGTTTTAGGTGTGCTTACTTGGACAGCATGGTTCTCTTATGTGCCTCCTTTAAAAATGGTGCTCTGCTGGTATAAGGCCTGGTGAGTCATCACTGCATGGTGCTGGAGAACCACACTTTAATGAAAGCAAGCTGTTTGTAGGCTCCTGAAGGACCTCTTACACTTAGGCTTGCAGTTACCATGAGACTTCACAGAGGCCACTAAGAGAGCCCTTATTTTCGAAACACCTTTAAGATAGGGGGTACAAGGATCTGAAAGAGACTAAGAAACTCTTGGCAGTGTTCTCAGAGCTGTTCTAAATAACACCAAAACATTAAAAAAGAAGTTAAAGTGGAAAACTCAGTCAATCAGTCATCTAAATGTTTTGATTTTCAACATCTAGATACGTTCAACATTGGTCTCATGGGAACAAAGGCATAGTATTTTCTTGGCCAGTGTTCAAAATGTGGTGGAGGACCTGGATATTCTGGAGATGTTTTTGTCTTTCAGATGGTGAAAAGATTATCTTATGCTGGGAATTAAGTGATGAAAGGGACCTTGGAAATTATCAACTCTAAATGAGTTGAGGTGAGTGCCAGTGAGGATATGACGTGGCCAGTATTAGTCACATTGCTAATTCCAGAGGCAGGAGTGAAACAAAGTTTTCCTGCTTCCAGTTGCATCTTCATACAGTTGTCATCCTGCATTTTCTTTTGTAAGGGGAAAGAAAAGTGGCAGCTGGAATATTACACCTTTGACATTAGTTAGATTTTTCTGTTTCCAAATATAGACATGATTATGGCTGCATAGGTGAGATTTACAATACACGTTGGGCCATCATCATGATCGTCCAGTATGTAGGATGAATACATTGTATGTGCAAAACTCCAGACAAGACCCAAGAGAACGTGAAGAGCTGAAAGACACCACCCCACATTTTACCTGATGGTTGTACCATTGGAAACAAGCATTTGTGCAAACCTAGTACTTCAGAGAAAATAACACAGCCTAAAGAAAATCAGGCCTTGAGTCAAATGGATCTTGACTGTGTTCATCCTTCCCTGAAAACCAACTTTTTCCTGAGAATGTGTATGTAAAGGAATTTTGAGAATATTTGAAGAATGCAAATAATTATATTTTCTTAGTGTAGTTAAGAAAAGGATGTGTGTGTGGGAGGAAGAGTAGACATGCAGTGACTGCACTAACAAGTATGGTCCCCCCAGTGTATATTTAATAGGGTAAGGACAGTTTTTTGAAGTTAATGGCATAGAGTTACGATTAAAGTATATGTGATATGAGGGATGTAGGAAAGTCCAGAGTGTGTGCGCAAGCTCATACAAAGAAGACAAGACTAATTTTATTAGTGTGGTCATTTTTGTTTTTAAGAAAGTCCTGAAGGATTCATAGTTTAGAAGATTTGCTTCCAAAGATGCCATAATCTTCTGAAATAATACTCTAAAAATCAATGTAAATGTAAATGTTCATTTCTAATATGAACAAAATTAATCAAACGTTTGTTACTATTTCATAGATCCAGACTTTATTATATGCCCTTCATTTTAGGGAAATTGAAAGCAGTTAAGCACCTGCCCCTTGCTGTGCTGAGTTGGAGTTCTTGGTGCCTGGGTGCATCCCCAAGGCCACTGGTCTTCAGATCTTTCTTACTTGAGAAGAACGCCTCCACCTCCTGGCTCTCCCACCAGTGGTACTGCCACTACCACACACCAGCATAAAGCACAGATTGCTGCCCAGCTCCTTGGAGAGGGGCCAGTGCATTTGTCAGGAACTGAAAAGTTTTGGAGCCAGTTCGAGGACTTTCTGGTACACAAAGTGTTGGCTGGAAGCATGGGTTGTATTAAATGGGATGTTAATTTTCATGAATATTTTCCCTATGGTTGTAACTTGTGGTCATTGAGCAATTTAGCAATCACCATGTGGTCTGTTGGACACACAGCCTGGGTGAAGTTCAAGAAATTAGAAGCCAGTCAGTGGGGACAAGGCCAGAGCTCAAATTCATGTGTTTTCACTTTCTTTCTTTCTTTTTTTTTTTTCTCCTCCCACCTCAGGGGATGGTTGCTTCTTTATTACAACTTAGGTGCAACCATATGCCTGAGATCCCTTTGTACCACCCATATTGATGTTCCTTCACATTTTCACTCATTTCATTTTAGCTCATGTCTGTCAGACTTGTATTCTGGCTGTAAAATCCATGATTCAGTGATTCTTTGCCAGTTCATTCTTTGCCTCATCATGTAGGATAGATTGCATCATTAATTCCAGGACACTTATGTATGGTACAAGGCATACACGATTTCGTACTTATCTTCAAAGTGGCGGGGGTTTGTTAGAATTCTGGAAATTACAAGCCTGTAGGAGAAGAAATTTTGATACAAAGACTATGGAAAGTCAGGGCCCTGTATTTGACATGAATACTATCTTATGTTTTTACAGTACCTTTCCTACATCATGTGATTGCAATTAGCTTTCACAAACTTTGTGAGACGTCTGAGGTAGGAACTCTATCACAGTTCCTTCATTACTGATCCTACAGTCCTTAGAAGTGAAAGTACCTTGCTCAAGCCAACACAGCTAGGAGTGGAAGGCCTCCTGCTCCACCCACATTCTCCTTCCTCCCTATCAGCCCTCCCCCGCCTCAATATCTAAGCTGTGTCATTAGAAATTTGTTATTGATAACAAAAATAGCAGAATCCTCCCATGGCTTATTTTTCTAGGTTTTAAATAAATTGTAGCAAGTCAAATTTTTATTCCCATTTATTAATATTCCTACATGCTTTCTTGAAGGGAAAGAGAGTGGATGGAAATATCATACATGCTCTAGGACAGCAGTCCCCAACTGTTTTGGCACCAGGGACCAGTTTCATGGAAGACAATTTCTTCATGGACCAAAAATAGGGGATGGTGGGATGGTTTTGGAATGAAACTGTTCTGCCTCACATCATCAGGCATTAGTTAGATTCTCATAAGGATCACACAACCTAGATTCCTCACATGTGCAGTTCACAATAGGGTTCGTGCTCCTGTGAGAATTTAATGCCACTGCTGATCTGACAGGTGGCAGAGCTCACAGTAACTCTGGCTCGTCTGCCACTCACCTTTGGCTGTGCGGCCCAGTTCCTAACAGACAATGGACAGGTACCAGTCTGCAACCTGGGGATTGGGGACCCCTGCTCTAGGAGTTATGTGTGACATACAGATGTCAGCATATCTCATTGGCACCACCTGAGGAATGCGTGTAGCATGCAAATTGATATTTGACATATTGTTGATGAGAGTTTGCATACCCTCTACTGTGCTAGACACTTCTGTCTACTGTCTTAGGAGGAGATATTTAATAGGGTCACTTTGATGATCCTCATTATTTAATTGCCACCCATGGTAGAACCCCAGAAATGAAACTTTTTGATGTTCTCTTTTCCAGGATAAAATTCTCTGACATCTGAAATTGCTTTCTGAGAATTAAATAGTAAATGAATCTGAGATGACTCTCTGAAAGTTCACAAATAAATTATGTCATTTATCTAGCCTATGAATAATTACACATATAATCAATAATATATAGTAAAGCACATTAGATGTATTCCCAAATATATATATGCATATATGAGCAATCCACTTTTATACAATATTGTTGGAAAATCAATTGATCTGCATATGTGAAATTTTGGCTTCCTTACTTAAAAACTTACCTTTCAAGTATTTTAACAATTTTGATGGACTTTCCTTTGAACTGTTTTACATACTTCTCTTTCAAGAAAGAAAGAGAATATGGAACTCATTTGGTCCCTTTTGGAAGGCTTGTGTTAATACTATAAACAGAATTTACTTGCTCTGTTCTCTGAGCAATGTCATCCCCAGGTATGGTGGCCTTGAAGATTCTTTGAGACATTCTGTCCATTATATTTTTGTGGCTCTTTTCTTACCAGAATAACCAGTCTAGTGTTTAGAGGTTTTAGCCTGATGATCTCTAGCATTCTTGTAATTTGCTTCTTATCTGCATTGAGCTACAGCTCACGACATAAAAGCATTAATATTGTGTGTAAAGTAAGAGTTAACAGGCTCTGAATGATTAGAGTACATATAAATTATGGGGACTTGATGTTGTGCAATAATAACCCTGAATTGCTGATTCTTGGGCCCCTTTTTTCCGCTTTCTCTTTGGTTTCCAGGTGGGATATAAAGAACAGAGTTTGCCTAATAAGTGAAGTGTTACTCTCCATTAAAAAACAATGAGGTACATATGAATTCTTTAAATCTTACTGGGATTAGCAGTGTTTAGTTTGGGATGACCAAGGGATAAGCAGGGAGCGCTTCTGGCTGTGCATAAGAGAGGAGTGTTTTTATTTGTGTTTGTCAAGGATGAACTTATGAGCAAACTACAAAAGGACATTGCCTCTTTAACGGAGGCTCTGGCTTGTGTTCCTGGGAGCTTCGCAGCGTTTGTTCGTAAAGCAGCATGAAAGAGTTGATTTTCATTTTATGTTGTGCTTGTGAGGCATTAGCATGATGTTCTAACACTTGTAAATGAATACAGCTCTCGCCTAATCTGTCATTTTAATGCCTTATAGATTTTATTTCACTCGATGTTGTACCAGATTCTCAATAATAATAATCAACTGCTTTGTTGTTCTCTTGCAGAAATTAAATTTCTGCAGTGAGTGTGCAACTAATAAAAGATGTTGCTTGAGGAAACAAAAAATAAATATGATGAATCATAAAAGTTGGGTGGTGGGGGGAGAGGGGAAGTTGCTCCTAGATGAAAGACAATTACTGAACCAGTGGTGAATGTGTCTGATTCTCATATTGTCAACAGCTTAATAACCCTCACAAAGTCTTTAGCCACAGTACTTATGTCTGAGCATTAACCTCATGGACTTGGCATTTCCCACAATTTCATTGAAAAGCATTAAAATAAAAAGGTGAGGTAGTAAAATCACTATTCTCCTGGCTTTGCACCCTAGATAAGTTTGCTCAGGGTTACCATTTTGCCACACATACCTTTTATCTTTTCCTTGTCATGAGCTATCCAGGAAAGCGCATCAAGGCAGCTGTGTGGGACTTGGAGTATTGGCAAAGACTGCTAAGTGGAAAATAAACAGTGTGTCTATCACCAAGCTACAAGAACACAGCACTCAGAGCAGTGAAATGACAGTCCATGGCAAGCAACTAATTGGTCACCAGCTTTGGAGGAAATACATTATTCCAGACCTCTCTCATTTACCGTGTTCTTTAAACTAGAGAAAAATCTGCCAGGTTGAAGTGTTGACTGTAACCCCCAAAAGAAAGGAAATAGAGTTGAGACTGTGAGGCTGGGCAGGCACTTTGGAGACTGAGTAATTGAAGACATCCATTGCTAGAGAGTCAGTTTCCTGAGACATAATGAATTCACCCCATCGCACACAGGTATTGTGTGGGTCCAGCACCAGTTGTGTGATGAATGTTGAATTTCACATAGCTTCTGCCTGAGAATACAGGCTCAAGTGAATTCAGCATGTGACCAAATTTTTATGAGAGCCGTTCCTTTTTTTTCACAGTTTGTCTCTCTAATTTACCATTTCTCTTGGAAAGGTTGATACATTGATGAGCTATGGAAAGCAAGAGAGAACATGCCCATCTACTAAGAGGAGAAGAGAGCCTAAAACACACATTCACTAAGGACAAGAAAGCCAAATGTGAGGTAACAGAACTCACAGTGCTAGACTTACAACTGTAGTATAATATTCAATTGAAAAATATTGAAAGTAAGGACCTAATGCATAATCAAATTGACTTAAGCATGTGAACTTCTGTCCCAAACTGGGCATATCGTATGCAGAAGAGAAGGAATAACAAGAAACTTCTAGCACAAATACGCATTTTATTTATGTATTTAAATGTGCAATCACATAGACTCTCCCCATTTAGGTTAGCTTGGATGAATGAGGCCTTAGTGTGCACTGAGATTGTGAATTTAAAAAGCCAGAGGTCTCAATAGCAATAACTGGTTGTTTATCTTAATCCACAGAAGTATGTAGTCCAAAAATTATAAAATAGTTTAAAATCATGTAGGTTAATAGCTTCATAAATGTAAGCACTGTTTCTTTGATGGGCCTTAAAGGGCCCATAAACTCTTTGGAATTGTACCCTTTCATATGTATGGATATATGTACCTTTTAGAGACGAAGAAGGTCAGGGGTTTTTCTCGGATTCTCTAACAAGACCAAAAAGAAGCCGAAAACCTTTTAATTGTGTGTACTGAAAGAAAAAGAGGAAGAAAAGAAAAATAATAAATTTTAAGGAAACCTATGATCAATTGTTCATGAATGTCAGCTCTAAATAGGAAAAGATTTATTAAAACTAGTTTTTAAAAGTTGTTTGTTTTTATAACTTGCTCTTAATCAGAATGAGAATCATCTTAGAATTTCGTATGGAATCCTTTTGCATTCATACGACTTCATTTCCATTTTTAAAACAAATATATAACCTAAAAGATGCCCAGACTGTGTCTTTGTATTCCTAATCTATGTGTACTATTGTGCTCGTATGCGCACACACTCTCTCTTTCTCTGCCCTCTTTTGCCTTTTCAGAAACAATAACACGTGGTTTGCCAAAGAATCTGCATTGAATAATATTGGTGGTGACCACAAGAACATGCCTCTCTTACTGCAAGGAACCTGAGTGACCCAGGGTTTCAGTTGCTGCCTTGGAAATTCATCACAGTGCGAGTCTATGCTTCCCATGGGCTGCTCCCAGCCTGTGAATAAGCCTGGCATCTTTGTTGAGGCAGGCCTATTTCTGGAGATGCAGGATCTTCCGATGGGCGAATTTGGCTCTAGGACTGCCTGATGGCCTTGACAGACTTTCCTTAGAAATGCATGGCAATTTAGGATTCCTCCATCCTTCCACCTTTCTCTCCTTCACCTGGGGTCAGACTTGCATCATGGCCTGAAAGTTCCCCCAGCCTCTCCTGCCCTTCTCCTCATTTTCTTTCACAGGCATATCCTCTAATAAATTTCTTGCACATTGAATCTCATCTTGGCATCTACTTATTGGAGGATCCGAAAATTCACATTTTTAACACAATAATAAAATTCACATTTTTTCATCATCCACTATATGCCAAGTAATGTGTTACTGTGTAGTCTCATTAAATCCTCTCAAATCCCAAGAGATAAGAATTACATTTATTTTACAAGAAGAAAAGCAGTCGCTCTGAGGGGTAAAATAATCTACATGGCAGTAGATTGGAGAGTTACCATTTGAAGAATGTTCAGTTCTACTCCAAAGCCCACCGCAAAACCACCACTAAACCACGGCACCTTTGGAGTGACGATTCTGTTAAAATCATATTAATACTAATCACTGTGTTTGACTTTTTCTCTTAGATACGACCGTGATTGAGAAATCATGGTATTTGTGTATAGTCACCTGTTCTATCTGGCTTTTAGGGGATTGCAATCTGAAATTCCTGACTTTTACCCTGGGAGGGGCTTGTGCAGAGGATTTGAGTTACTCATCTGAACGGACTGCCTAAAGACGTCTCAGTTTGTGTTGTCTGTGCATTCACTCAGCATCCATAGCTAAACTAAGATGCTGGGAATGAGAGACTGTTCAAGGAGTAGAAGCCTTGCTTCTAGCTTCTATATTCCTCCTACCACCTGTGACTTTTAGCATTGTTAGGGAAGTCATGAGGTTAGAGCTGATTTTTTTTTTAAGAAAATGAGAAACATAAATGTTCCCTTTTCAAGGTTTCTGTTTGATAGTGTTTGCTAGACAAAGTAGAATTTTCACAGCACAAGTCCTTAGCTCAAGAGCTCCACTCAGTCAGCAGTTATTTCATGTGCCTTTTATCCAGCCTTTCTCATTTAAAAAAAGGAAAAAGAGAAATTTATCCACTCAAAGTGAGCTTTTTGCTAAACTTGTGTCTTTCCCTCGTTTGTCATGTTAATTACATCCCAAACAACCCTACTGCAGAGAATTCTGCAATCAAACCCTAAAGTCACATCAGTTGTACAGTGGCTTTTAAAGTGGACTGATTTTTTATGTAATAATAAATTTAGTGTTATGTTTACCTCTAAATAAATGCAGATTCTGCTTCTTAGAATACCTGCTACTTCGTATACTGTGTGACCTACTATGGCAAGATGTTTAACCTCTCATTTCTTAATTTCCTCACATTTAAGGCAGAGATAATATCTTCTCTATAGGGTTATTATATGCAATGTGTTATATGATATGCATTTAATTCATGTAAATGTGTGTGAAATAAATAACCAGATCTTCCCCAGCTAATTTTTGGTGAGGCAATTTGACAGTTCTATGTAGATAGACCTATTCAGCAAACTATCCATAAGGAGAGAGAGTTTATCTGAAATCGCCTTGGCTGGACAATACTTGTGCGTTCAGATACTTTAGGAAGTGATTTTCCCTAAGAATGGCAGAATTTAAAGGAATCTCAACTGAATGAACATAGGTAGGTGCTCAGTGAATATTACAAAACTAAGTCAACAAGGGAATGTGGCATAGAATGAGCTTGGTCCTCCAAGGTGAAAAAGCTAATGCCTGCATTGGTAAAGGGTTATTCCATTAACTCATTTTCAGTTAATACAAGAGTAATTATTCAAGTGTTACTCAAATTCCCTTTAATATTAACCTTGTGTATGGAGATTACATGTTACAAAAACATTTGAGGATGAAACCAATGTATAAGTCATTAAAATTACTCTGTTACCGGGGTGGGGTGGTGAGGACTATTTTATTACCGTGCAGAAAATTCCTTGGTCATCTAACATGAGATCATACTCACCTTCCAGCCTTGTCTACTTGTTTATAAATTCCAACAAGCAAAACAGTGCCAAAGGACACACAGAGTTTCTCCAAATAAAGTGTTAAAATGGTGGTCAAAATGTTGGCAGTATAAGTGTGTCATGTGATATGTTAATCATAGTTACAGACTGACTTGAAAGTTGTTAGTTTAAGAGGAAAAAAGACAAAGAACTTTACCTGTCTTGAATAGAGAATTAAACTCATTTTGGAGGGAGAGGGTTTGAAGTGTTTCCTAATTGGATGATGTTGACTGGTTTCATCTCAGTCCTGAAGGGATCTAGAAATACAGTAGGGTCCCACATTAGCTTTATATGTAATATGGAAGCAACTTAATGGGGCCTTATAAAGCTTAATTCAGCACTCTTATGCAAGAAGAAATGTGGTCATAACCCAAGGACCACCTAAGAATGAGAAATAATAAAAGGAATATTTGTGGGGTCCTTGGCCTGGCCAAGCTTTGTTGTGTATCTCCAGAAAATTTATGAGAGAGGCAAATTTTTTTTTTAAAGCCACTACTACATTATAATTCTGCCATTTAGCATAGTTATATATGCATCTATTGTATTTCCTCTTACTGGATCGTCAGCTTATTACAGGCCAACATTTGTTCATTAAACAAAACATGTATTAAGTTCCCATTTTGTTCTGAGCGCTAGCAATATAAAGAAAAAGAAAAAAAAGACAACATTGCTGTTCTCAAGAAGCGTATCATCTAGTAGTGAATGTGCAAATTTAATTAAGGATTAAATTTATAACTCCTTGTGCAGCAGTTTCCAACATGAGGTTGCACGCTGAAGGTATGAAAGTTTCATATTCCATAATATGATGACATTATATGATATTTGATAATAATAGAACATCTATTTATATTTAAAAATGAGAAATTATGTTTAATGTTGACTATGTGGATTTACATATATTACATATATATCATTGTTTGTAATTATATATTAAAAATACTTTAGTGATAGTAAGATAGCAGTTGGAAGACAAATATTATATATACCCACTGGATGTCAGTAAACAATTGTTGAATGAAAATACTCATAATCTCAGGTTAGTAAATCTTCTTATTGTCACAGGTACACTAAAATCTACTTGTTGTCCTTTTAACCACGTGTGCTTCCTCTTCTGCCTATTGCCCCATGAGCAAGTTCCCTCAGTGACAATGTGTAACTTATAGTTTGCCCTGCATTGACCAACCCAGAAGTCTTAATTCAATCTTGAGTTGAATAGAATTGAATTATATTCCTTGAATGCATTTCCAATAATGTTTTCATGAGGTAACACATAGCAAGCTTTACAGAAGGTTCATTTCAGTCCCCAAGTGTACACATTTTGTCTGAGCAGTTCAAGTTAGCCTCTGTATTAATGAACACATATGACCAGCTCTGTGGGTCGCCAAATACTAGAAAACATAGTCATGATTAGGTTTCTAATTTTTCTGCCCTAGAGCTCTTGTTCTACCTACTGATGCCACTTCAAGGAAGAAAGTTAGTCTTTATTTTGAGGGGTTGTAGCAAGGTTTCTCAGACTCATCACGGTAGACATTTGGGACCCATACTTCTTTGATATTGGAGGGCTGTCCTGTGCGTTGCAGGGTGTTTAGTATTATCTCCATCCTCTACTCACTAGATGCCAGTAGCAGTTCATTCCCCTTCCCCATTTGTAAAATGACAAATATCTGGGGATATCGCCCAATGTTCCCTGGGGAGTAAAACTGTCCTCATTTGAAAGTCACTGGGTTAGGGTAAAATAGTATGAGGCCCTAAAAAATGTACAGTGTAATTTAGCAACCAGCAGATTAACTATGTAATTGGGTTCAAATACAATGTGGATTTCTAAAATGTGAATAATCAGAAATGATGTATTTGAGAGGTTAGAGTCAACTCCAATCCCCTGCTAATCACATTAGTTTTGAGTTGTAAATAGTAACTTAAATCTTACTTCTCTCCAATGTTATTTAGCCATGGGGGACAGAGGTTTTGAGTGGTGAAATAGTAAATGGCAGGAAGAGTAAGAGGGAAGATCTACAGATAACATAACAAATTGGTGACGGATGATTAGTAGCATGTTTTCTGAATAATCAAATGAATCAAGGCTATCAGGAAATTCTATCGCTCATGACATCCATTGGGAGATATGCCCAGAAATAGCCAACAAAAGGTAGCATAGTACATAGGAAAAGATGATCCTTGGAATCTCATTATTAAAAAGTGGCTCAAGGTCAGTTTCCCAGCGCATTAGCAGAGTACATGTTTTCTGAATGAGCTAGCTAATTTTACTCTAAAGGCTTTCTCTAAATTCTAATTGGAGAGTCTTTAAATCTTCAAACATGAAAATGTTGGAGAAGAGATTCAATTATATGTGAACTGAAAATAGGAATAGATATGCTTGACCAATATGTTTCTGTTTTCCCGTGAGAACTAATGGAAAAACATCCAGCCTACCCCAATGGGCTTGCTGTCCATTTGCTGGATTTATGTCAGATGGGGAATTACTCAGAATCCAAGATACTGCAAAAGCAACTTGGGTCAAAACTGTCAATTAAATGGAGAAATTATGTACAAAATTAGGATTTCAGAGACCCAGATCTTTTGGCAGATAGCTAGGTCCTGACGCCCTTTGAAATCAGAATATAGTACAATGACCCTCTGGGGTAAACCTTCCCATTAAATTTGCAATTCTTCAATGTTTGATACTGTCCAGGGAGCAAACGAATTAAGACTTTCTTTTGTAAAATATTTTTTTATTTCTACCTGGCCTAAATTCTGATTCCTGCTTCTCTGTGGACTGCAAATGGAAAGGTTCATGTCCTATGGCAAGTGCCATCTATAACATATGCTTCTGAAAATTTAAAATGGCTATAGTTTATTGTTTTGTCACTATGTGTTACATCTACAGATTGTTTAAGTGACAAAAGGAAAAAAGGGCTCTGTATGTATGCAAAAGAACGTGTAATTGGATGCAAATCAGCAATAAGGCAAAGAAAAGACATTTAACTATTGCTTGCTTATGTGATATAGGTTTTGTTATATACATATCATATTTATTTATCATATAGCAACTGGATTCATAGACTTTAAAACCACTTGAATATTAGTTTTTGCATAATTGGGAGGCTGCCATCACCAGTCCGTAGCACAAACTCAAAAGGCATTTTTAGGAATTGCTTACAATGAACTGTGGGTCATTTGAAATAAATTTGTAGTAAGCCTATTAAGTCTCTTTCTATCTTTCCTCTCTCTCTCTCTTTCTTTTTTCACTACAAAACACCTTAAAGACCAGTTCCCTAATGCATTGGTCTGTCAAATCTGTATAAACAAGTATAAATGTTAAAAAAGTAAAGAATACTAATCAAAAGACACCAGACATACGCTGCCTAATAAATCTTGCCTTCAATTTATTTGTCTAGTATTACAAAGGCAGAGGAGGTATCAATTAATATAGGCAAAGAGGACCCATAATTTATAATTAACTGGCAAGTGGTTTGTAACAAACAGCAGCACCGAGTCTAATAGCCGGTAGAAAAATAACTAGTGTTGATTTGTCCCTCGGCAAATTAATAGAGTGCTTATCAATGACAGGGTTACATAAAACTGCTAAATAAATAATCATCAGTGAGTTCGAGTGAAGCAGATCTTTAACAAGCTTAATCTGAACCTCTTGACATCTGTAGACTATGAAGAGATTAAATGGTAAGAAAGAGAAGATACAGTGTGCACATTGTAAGCCTGCTCAGTAACTGTACAAGATCATGTTCTTATGTAATGAGAAGTAAAGAAACATTTTTATTGCAAAATTACATTGAAAAATGATTTTCATTATAATTAGAGTGAAAATTATAAAAGATATATCAAGGAAATGCTGAATTGGAATTCACCAGATGAGAATTTCACTACATATCTTAACAATGAAAACACTTAATTTTAGTCACTTTTGATATATTTTTGCTCGTTTGCTTGGCTTTTATTATTCACCTTTGTACATGCCACATGTTCCAACTCATATGTCACCACCACTACATCCGTGAGCTTGTTTTTGGTTATTATGGTTCCTCTATAGAAGAAAATTAATCAAGGTTCTATATTTAAATGGACATTTCCACCCTGCCTTCCCACCTACCCTCCCCCTAGGCATATATATGGAATTCTCAGGGTTTTTTTTTGTTGCAGGGCATTTTATTACTCCTGGTTTGGACTGTGCATCATTTGCATTGCTGGGAATTAATAGACCTGTATAATACCTCAGGTCTTGTCTTTCTATAAGAAAATATTTTTAAATTACCATCCTTTGTAGGCATATTAACATCATTATACCACTTAGTTTTTCAGCTCTAGTGAATTAAACAATGCCTTTTTAAGACTGATATAGATATAGATATATAGTTGGAGAGTCTCACAAATGGGGAGATCCTCCCTAAATTTTAAATAGAAACCTGGTTTCTACTGGGATAAATATATATTTCCATAGGTGTTCCTGTGAGAGATAAAACATGGTGTCTTTGTCCATTATGTGCTGCTGTAAAATACCCTAAGGCTGGGTATTTTATAAATACCCAGAGACATGTATTTTCTCACAGTTCTGGGGTCTGGGAATTCCAAGATCCAAGGTTCTGGCAAGTTTGGTTTCTGCTGAGGGCTGCTCTCTGCTTCCAAGATGGCACTTTAAACACTGCATCCTCATATGGTAGAACAGAGAGGTAAAAAGGGACCAAATACTCTATGAAGCCTCTTTAATAAAGCCCTTAATCCCATTCACAAGGGAGGAGCCCTCATGACCTAATCACCTCCTAAAGGCCTCATCTCTTAATACTGTTGCGTTGGGGATTAAGTTTCAACAGCGATTTTGGAGGGACACAAAACCATAGCATATTCAAACTGTAGCAAACATGGGGCTGGAAAGTCATGGGTTGCATCCAGTGTCCCATTTTTGTTTAGGGCAGAACATATCCTTATCAACATTTCCACATTCCTTGGGCTTGAGGATCCCACCTCTGTAGGGGTTCACCATTAGACTTGTCTTTGCTCTACTTAAGAGCTACCAATGAAGATCAGCTGCAGATATGATTGATCATTTACGTTTTATTTTTTGGATATGTCTTATTTTCTCACGTTAAATGTTAGCTAGCACCAACAAGAGCTGCTGAATATTCAGTGGGCATGTATGTGTTTGTCTTTAATGTGCTTGGTAACTTACAGCAGGCTACTCTGTTGGAGATATTAAATTACTTGAAAATGCTCAAATCTTAGTTATCAGCATCACTGCTTTCCTGAACTTCAGACTCAATTTCCAACAACCTTTTGGGCATCTCACCCGTAATATTCTAAGAGAACTTTATATTTACATATTAGACACTCAACTCATAAGTTAGTGGCATCATATTTCATCAAGCTGTTCAAATTTAAGTAGGAGACATCCTTAATTTCCTATTCTTCCTCATGTTTTCTATACACTCTAAAGCCATCCAAATGAATCACTATATTCTTCTATATTTTTATTATTTGTTTTTGAGTCAGGATCTTGCTCTGTGACCCAGTCTGTAGTGCAGTGGCATGATCATAGCTCCCTGCTGCCTCAAATTTCTGGATTCAAGTAATCTTCCTTCCTCACCTCCCCAAGTGCTGGGATTACAGGCATGAGCCACTGCACCCAGCTGATATCCTTTAATTAAGTATCTAAAAGCACTCTCTTGTATGTCCCTTCCTATTTCCAGTGTCACCACCTTGATTCAGGCCCTTATTATCTCTTGCTTCAGGGTTTGTAATAGCTTCTGAGGTAAGAATAATGACCCCACAAAGGTGTCCAGGTCCTAGTCCCCAGAGCCTGTGAATATGTTACATTATATGTCTAAGGGGAATTAAGATTGCAGATGGGTTTAAGGTTGCCAATCAACTGACTTCAGGGAGATTATCATGGATTATGACAGTGGGTCCAATTTAATGACAAGAATCTTTAAGAGTAGAAGATGGGGACAGAAAAGGAGTGAGAATGATTTGACTTAATAAGGACTTGACCGAGTGTTGCTGGCTTTAAAGATGGAGAACGTGGTCAAAAATAAAGGACAAGGAAACGGATTCTCCCAACAGCCTCCAGAAGAAAAGTAGCCCTGCCAACACCTTGATTTGAGTCCAGTGAGACCTGTGTCAGACTTCTAACCTGCAGACCTGAAAGCTAATAAATTTGTGCTGTCTTAAGCCACGAAATTTGTGAGAGTTTGTTACAGCAGCAGTAGGTAAATGAATACAGTCATCAGTTCTTAGCCAGTCCCCTGGCCTTTAGCCTCCTTCTTTTGGATCTATTTTCCTTAGTTTTGCCAAAATTATCTTTAAAAATGCAGATCTGGCTATGACACATTCTTGTGTTAAATTCTTTGATGGTTTCCTACATTGGGATAAAATTGCACTGCTTTAACATGGCACACAAGGCTCTACATTATCTGTTCTCAGTTTCCAGCTTTTATGCCTCCTATAGGTGTGCCCCTCCCTCATACTCCCCCTTCCCCACATTCCAAAAAAATGTATCCTATACTCAATACTTATTAGCTTATTCAGTTTCTAGAAAATACCAATAACCTTTACAGCTGCTAAGTGCTTGTTTATGCTGGTCACTTTATGTGGTATGTTCATTTCCTTGCTTTCTCCCTGATGTGTTTACCAAGCACATTCTTTAGTACTGAGTTCAGGGATATCTTTTATGGTTCTTCGCATAATGTGATTACTCCTCCTGCCACAGCTGCTCCCTGTCAGACTAAGTGAGCACCTACTATATCCCAGCCATTCAGTTGTTCTAAACATTTCACAGGTATTAACTTGTTTAATCCTTGTAACAAGCCTATGGGAAAGAGATATTCTCATCTCTGTTTTATGGTTGACAAAATTGAAGCACAGGGAAGATAAGTAATGTTCCCAAGTTATAAAGCTAGTAAGAGATAGAGCTAAAATTCAATCCCAGGCATCTGTGACTCCAGAATTTGTTATCTAAACAATACTCTATACCTTCAAATCCCAGTCAAGTTAGTGAATAAGGAGAACATTTGCTTTTTTGGCTCTGTGAAAATAGGAAACTTTTTACTGAAGGAGTTGACAACATGATATAGCCCCCAACTCTCTGTGGTCTCATTAACTTTGATATATTTGGGTTTTCAAGCAAAATCTGTTCATGCCAAAATTGTGTTTTCTAAAATGTTTTTGAAAATGCTTACATCTATGTCCATGAAGGATTTGATCAGTAGTTTTTTTGTAATGCCTATTTTTTATTTTGCTTTTAGACTAATGCTGGTTTCATAGAATGAGGTGGGAATTATTCCTTCTTCTCTGATTTTATAAAATAATTTATGTGAAATTGGTACTATTATTATTTTCTTATATGTTTGAAAGAATTCACCAGTAAAGTCATTTGATTTTAGAGTTTTCTTTCTGGGAAAGTTTTAAACTTTAAAATAAATAAAAATATGTAATAGGACTACTCAAATTATCTATTTCTTCTTGAGTGAGTGTTGGTAGTTTGTTACTTCATGGAATTTTTTCATTTCATCTAAGATGCTGAATTTATTGACATAAGGTTGTATATAGTATTCCCTTATCCTTTAAATGTCCTGAAAATTGTAATGATGTCACCTCTGTCTTTCCTGAATTTGGTAATTTATATCTCCTCTCCCTTTTTGTGAATTAATCTGGCTGTAAGTTTACCAATTTTATTGATTTTTTTTTTCCCAAAGAATCTGCTTCTGGTTTTATTGATTTTTTTAAATCATTTTTCTCTTTTCTATTTCACAGATTTCTTCTCTGATAGTTATTTTTCCCTTTCTTCACTTTATTTTACATTACCTTTTTCTGTGTGTGGTTGTTTCTTATGGTAAAAGCTGAGTTTATTGATTTAAGACCATTCTTCTTTTCTTATATATGCATTTTCTGTTATAAATTCCTTCCCCAATCCCCAATACTGCTTTACTGGAATTCACAAATTTTGACACACTGTGTTTTCATTTCCATTCAGTTCAAATTACTTTCTATTTTCCTTTTTGATTTCTTCTTTAACCTATGGTTTATTTAGAAATGTGTTAAAATTTCTCAATATTTGGGAAATTCTTTTCTTTTGATTTCCTATTTAACTTCCTTTGAAGTTAGAAAAGATATTTTTTAAGACTTGAATTCTTTTAAATGTATGGAGACATATTTTTATGGCTCTGAAGATAGCCTATCTTGGTGTTTATAGCACATTTGAAAAGTAGAATTTTTTGAGACAGGGTCTTACTCTGTCACCCAGGCTGAAGTACAGTGGGGTGATCATGACTCACTGCAGCTTCAACCTCCAGGGCTCAAGAGAGAATGTATTTTCTAGTGGTTGTAGGATGGAGTGTTCTATATATATGTATCGATTAAGTTAATTTGGTTGATACCATTGTAAAATCTCTATATCCTAACCATTTTTTTCTATCAATTATTAAGAAAGAGATATTAGATTTCTAGATTAAATTTATGAATTTGTCTATTTCTCCATGTAGCTCTCAGTTTTGCTTCATGTATATTTTGAAGATATTTTATTACATATATACACATTTAGAATTTTTATGTATCAATCCTTTTATCATTATGAAATTACTTTCTTTGCCACTGCTCAGTTAGCTCATAGTCTTTCCCTTGGTGTGTACATTGTCTGATATTAATGTAGTCACTCCAGCTTTCTTTTGGTTATCATTAGAATGGAACATCTTTTTCTATACTTTTAAAGTATTTGTTTCTTTATATATAAAATGGGCTTCTTGTAAATGGTGTATAGGCCATTCATTTTTTTAATCATTTTTTGACAATTTTTGCTTGTTAATTGGAGTGTGATGTGGTTTGGCTCTGTCCCCACCCAAAATATCGTCTTGAATTGTAATCTGAATTGTAATCCCCACATGCTGGGGCAAGGGGCCTCATGGAAGGTGATTAGATCATGGGGGTGGTTCCCCCATTGCTGTTTTCATCATAGTGAGTGGAGTTCTCACAAGATCTGATGATTTTTTAAGGGGCTTTTCCCCACTTCACTCTGCACTTCACTCTCCTGCCACCATGTGAAGAAGGATGTATCTGTTTTCCCTCTTGCCATGATTGTAAGTTTCCTGAGGCCTCTGAAGCCATGTGGAACTGTGAGTCAATTAAAAATATTTCCGAGGCGCCCAAGATGGCCGAATAGGAACAGCTCCAGCCTCCAGCTCCCAGTGTGAGAGACACAGAAGACGGGTGATTTCTGCATTTTCAACTGAGGTACTGGGTTCACCTCACTGGGGCATGTCAGACAGTTGGCGCTGGTCCACGGGTGCAGCCCGACCAGCGAGAGCTGAAGCAGGGCCAGGCAATGCCTCACCTGAGAAGCGCAAGAGGGAAGGGAATTCCTTTTCCTAGCCAAAGGAAAGTGAGACACACAATGCCTGGAAAATCGGGTAGCTCCCACCCTAATACTGTGCTTTACCAAGGGTCTTAGCAAATGGCACGCCAGGAGATTATATCCCACACCTGGCCCAGAGGGTCCCATGCCCACAGAGCCTCCCTCATTGCTAGCACAGCAGTCTGAGATCTAACTGCAAGGCAGCAGTGAGGCTGGAGGAGGGGCACCAGCCATTGCTGAGGCTTAAGTAGATAAACAAAGCTGCCAGGAAGCTCAAATTGGGTGGAGTCCACCACAGCTCAAGGAGGACGGCCTGCCTCTGTAGACTCCTCTGGGGACAGGGTATAGCTAAACAAAAAGCAGCAGAAACCTTGGCAGAGGTAAATGCCCTATCTGACAGCTTTGAAGAGAGCAGTGGAGCTCCCAGCATGGAGGTTGAGATCTGAGAATGGACAGACTGCCTGCTCAAGTGGGTCCCTGACCCCTGAGTAGCCTAACTGGGAGACATCCCCCACTAGGTGCAGACTGACACCTCACACCTCACACGGAAGGGTACACCCCTAAGACAAAGCTTCCAGAGCAAGAATCAGACAGAAACACTCACTGTTCAGCAATATTCTATCTTCTGCAGCCTCCACTGCTGATACCCAGGCAAACAGGGTCTGGAGTGGACCTCAAGCAAACTCCAACAGACCTACAGCTGAGGGTCCTGATGGTTAGAAGGAAAACTAACAAACAGAAAGGACATCCACACCAAAACCCCATCAGTACGTCACCATCATCAAAGACCAAAGACAGATAAAACCACAAACATGGGGAAAAAGCAGTGCACAAAAGCTGGAAATTCAAAAAATCAGAGTGCATCTCCCCCTCCAAAGGAACACAGCTCATCGCCAGCAACAGAACAAAGCTGGAAAGAGAATGACTTTGACGAGTTGAGAGAAGAAGGCTTCAGTCGATCAAATGTCTCAGAGCTAAGGAGGAACTACGTAACCAGCGCAAAGAAGCTAAAAGCCTTGTAAAAAGATTTGACAAATGGCTAACTAGAATAACCAATGTAGAGAAGCCCTTAAAATAACTGATAGAGATGAAAACCATAACACGAGAACTATGTGACAAATGCACAAGCTTCAGTAACCTACTCAATCATCTGGAAGAAAGAGTATCAGCGATTGAAGATCAAATGAATGAAACGAAGTGAGCAGTGTAGAGAAAAAAAGAGTAAAAAGAAATAAACGAAGCCTCCAAGAAGTATGGGATTATGTGAAAAGATCAAATCTATGTCTAACTTGTGTGCCTGAAAGTGATGGGGAAAATGGAAACAAGTTGAAAAACACTCTGCAGAGCATCATCCAGGAGAATTTCCCTAACCTAGTAAGGCAGGCCAACATTCAGATTCAGGAAATACAGACAATGCCACAAAGATACTCCTCGAGAAGAGCAACTACAAGACACGTAATTGTCAGATTCACCAAAGCTGAAATGAAGGAAAATATGTTAAGGGCAGCCAGAGAGAACGGGTTACACACAAAGGGAAGCCCATCAGACTGACAGCAGATCTCTTGGCAGAAATGCTCCAAGCCAGAAGAGAGTGGGGGCCAATATTCAACATTCTTAAAGAAAATAATTTTCAACCCAGAATTTCATATCCAGCCAAACTAAATTT
>NW_012115167.1:2745824-2746239 GCF_000951035.1 Colobus angolensis palliatus
GGGGCCAATATTCAACATTCTTAAAGAAAATAATTTTCAACCCAGAATTTCATATCCAGCCAAACTAAATTTCATAAGTGAAGAAGAAATAAAATCTTTTACAGACAAGCAAATGCTTAGAGATTTTGTCACCACCAGGCCTGCCCTACAAGAGATCCTGAAAGAAGCACTAAACATGGAAAGGAAAAAAGGGTGCCAGCCATTGCAAAAACATGTCAAAATGTAAAGTCCATCGATGCTAGGAAGAAACTGTATCAACTAGCAAGCAAAATAACCAGCTAATATCATAATGACAGGATCAAAGTCACACATAACAATACTAACCTTAAATGTAAATGGACTAAATGGTCCAATTAAAAGACACAGACTGGCAAATTGGATAAAGAGTCAGGACCCATCAGTTTGCTGTATTCAG
>NW_012115167.1:2749119-2776692 GCF_000951035.1 Colobus angolensis palliatus
GCCATAAAAAAGGATGAGTTTGTGTCCTTTGTAGGGACATGGATGCAGCTGGAAACCATCATTCTCAGCAAACTATCGCAAGAACACAAAACCAAATACCGCATGTTCTCACTCATAAGTGGGAATTGAATAATGATATCACTTGGACACAGGAAAGGGATCATCACACACCGGGTCCTATTGTGGGGAGGGGGAATGGGGGAGAGATAGCATTAGGAGATATACCTAATGTAAATGACAAGTTAATGGTGCAGCACACCAACATGGCACATGTATACATATGTAACAAATCTGCACATTGTGCACATGTACCCTAGAACTTAAAGTATAATTTTTTTAAAAAAATCTTTCCTTTATAAATTACCAGTCTTAAATATTTTCTTCATAGCAGTGTGAGAACATACTAATAGAGTAAGCTGGTACTTCAGAGAGTGGAGCACTGCTATAAAGATACCCAAAAATGGCTGGGTGTGGTGGCTCACACCTGCAATTCCAGCACTTTGGGAGGCCAGTGCGGGTAGATCACGAGGTCAAGAGATCAAGACCATCCTGGCTAACATGGTGAAACCCCATCTCTACTAAAAGTACAAAAAATTAGCCAGGTGTGGTGGCAGGCACCTGTAGTCCCTGCTACTCGGGAGGCTGAGGCAGGAGAATGGCGTGAACCTGAGAGGTGGAGCTTGCAGTGAGCAGAGACCATGCACCACTGCACTCCAGCCTGAGTGACAAAGTGAGACTCTGTCTCAAAAAAAAAATAAAAATAAAAAAGATACCCCAAAATGTGGAAGCAACTTTGGAACTGGGTAACAGACACAGGTTGGAAGAGTTTAGAGGGCTCAGAAGAAGACAGGAAGATGTGGAAAAGTTTGGAACTTCCTAGAGACTTGTTGAATGGCTTTGACCAAAATGCTGATAGTGATATAAACAATAAAGTCCAGGCTGAGGTGGTCTCAGACAGAGCTGAGGAACTTCTTGGGAACTGGAACAAAGGTGACTCTTGCTACACTTTAGCAAAGAGGCTGGCAGCATTTTACCCCTGCCCTAACTTTGAACTTGAGAGAGATGATTTAAGGTATCTGGCAGAAGAAATTTGTAAGCACCAAAGCATTCAAGAGGCAAAAGAGCATAAAAATTTGGAAAATTTGCAGCCTGACAATGTGGTAGAAAAGAAAAACCCATTTTCCAAGGAGAAATTCAAGCTGGCTGCAGAAATTTGTATAAGTACCGAAGAGCCAAATGTTAATTGCCAAGACAATGGGGAAAATGTCTCCAGGGCATGTCAGAGGGCTTCACAGCAGCCCCTCCCATCAGAAGCCCAGAGGCCTAACAGGAAAAAATGGTTTCATGGGCTGAGTCTACTGCCTTGCTGCTTTTTGCAGTCTTGGGACTTGGTGCCTTGCATTCCAGATGTGGCTAAAAGAAGCTAATGTGTGGCTAAAAGAAGCTCAGACTGTTGTCTCAGAGAGTGCCCCAAGCCTAGGTGGCTTACTTATGGTGTTGGGCCTATGGGTGCACAGAAGTCAAGAATTGAAGTTTGGAAACCTTCGCCTAGATTTCAGAGGATGTATGGAAACACCTGGATATCCAGGCAGAAGTTTGCTACAGGGGTGGAGCCCTCATAGAGAACCTCTGTTAGGGCAGTGGGGAAGGGAAATGTGGGGTCAGAGCCCCACACAGAATCCCCACTGGGGTACTGCCTAGTGGAGCTGTGAGTAAAGAGCCACCATCCTCCAGACCCCAGAATGGTAGATCCACTGACAGCTTGCACCATGTGCCTGGAAAAGCCGCAGACACTCAGTGCCAGCCCATGAAAGCAGCTGAGAGGGGGACTGTACCCTGCAAAGCCCCAGGGGCGGAGTTGCCCGAGGCCATGGGAGCCCACTCTTGCATCAGCATGACCTGGATGTGAGACACAGAGTCAAAGAAGATCATTTTGTAACTTTGAGACTTAATGACTATCCTGCTGGATTTTGGACTTTCATCAGTCCTGTAGCACCTTTGTTTTGGCCAATGTTTCCAATTTTAAGTGGGTGTATTTACTCAATGCCTGTACCTTCATTATATCTAGGAAGTAGCTAACTTGCTTTTGATTTTACAGGGTTATAGGCAGAGTAGACTTGCCTTGTCCAAATGAGACTTTGGATTTGGACTTTGGGGTTAATTTCAGAATGAGTCAAGACTTTGAGGGACTGTTGGTAAGGCATGATTGTGTTTTGAAATGTGAGAACCTGAGATTTGGGAGAGGCCGGGGTGGAATGATATGGTTTGGCTGTGTCCCCACTCAAAATCTCGTCTTGAATTGTAATCCCCACATGTTGAGGGTGGTACCTCATAGGAGGTGATTAGATCATGGGGCCAGTTTCCTCATGCTATTCTCATGATAGTGAGGTTTCATGAGATCTGGTGTTTTTATAAGGGTCTTTCCCTGTTTCACTCTGTACTTCTCTCTCTCCTGCGACCATGTGAAGAAGGAGGTGTCTGCTTCCCCTCTGTGATGATTGTAAGTTTTCTGAGGCTTCCCCACCCATGTGGAACTGTGACTCAATTAAACCTCTTTCCTTTACAAATTACCCAGTCTCAGGCACTTCCTCATAGCAGTGTGATATTGGACTACACAAGGTGTTTAAACCATTTTTATTTAATATGATTATTGACCTGTATAGGAAAAACTAAGTCTATTACCTTTCTGTTTTCTATTTGTTCCATTTCTTTTTTCTAACTCTTTTTTTTTTTTAACTTTTCTGGGTGATTATTTGGATTGTTTGTGTTCATTTTCACACTGCTATAAAAATATCTGATACTGGGTAATTTATAAAGAAAAGAGGTTTAATTGGCTAACAGTTCCACAGGCTGTACAGGAAGCATGGCTGGGGAGGCCTCGGGGAACTTCCAATCATGGCAGAAGGGGAAGGGGAAGCAGGCACATCTTCACATGGCCAGGGCAGGAGGAAGAGAGGTGGGAAGTGCTACACACTTTTAAACAACTACATCTTGTGGTAACTCACTCACTGTCAGGAGAACAACACCAAAAGGGAAATCTGCCCTCATGATCCAATCATCTCCTAACAGGCCAATCTCCAACACTGGGGATTACAATTAGACATGAGGTTTGGGTGAGTACATGGACCCAAACGTACTATTATTTATTATTACATTTTTGTCTCCTTTATTGGCTTATTAGTTATAACTCTTGTTTTCTTTCTTTTTAGTGTTTGTTTTAGGGCTTATAATATATACTTTTAATCTCATTCTACATAAAATATTACCGTACCATGTCAGGTAGAGTATAAGAACCTTACATTAGTATCCTTCTAGTGTTTTCCTAGCGTTCTTTATGCTATTGCTTCATACATTTTTCTGATATAATTATGTGTTATAAATCCCACACCACATTGTCATCATTTGGTTGAAATAGTCAGTTATCCTTTAAAGAAATTTAAATCGTAACAAAAACATCTTAACTATTTACCTATTTGTTACTATTTCCAAGGCTCTTCAATCTTTTGTTAGACACTCATGTTTTCATTTGGTGTCATTTATTTTTCTCCTGATCAGGTTTCCTTAACATTTCTTGTCATGCAGACCTGTTGGTCCTGAATTGTTCAGTTTTTATACATCTGAAACCAATTTTTATTTCATCTTTACATTGGAAAAATATGTTCCCTGGTATGGAATTCTAGTTTAATAGTTACTTTTTTTTTTTCTATCCGTACTTTAAAGGTGTTGCTCCACTGGCTTCTCCTTTGCACTGTTTCTGAAGAGCAATATGCTGTAACTCTCATCTGTCTTCCTCTGTGTGTCTTGTGGCTCTTTCTTTGGCTACTTTTAGAACTTTCTTTTTTCACCGGGTTTGATCATTGGGGGTAGTTTTTCTTTATGTTTCCTGTACTTGAGCTCATTGAGATTCTTGAATTTGGAGTTTATAGTTTTCATCAAATTTGAAAACATTTCAGACATAATTTCTTCAAATGTTTTCTCCACTTCCATCTTCTCCTTATAGGATATCAATTACATGTATATTAGGCAACATTAAGCTGTCCCTCAGCTCACTGATGTTTTTAAAAATTATTGTTTTGTTCTTTTTATTTTTTGCTTTTGGTTTGGTTTTTGTTTCTGTTTTGTTTTGTTTTGTTTACAGACAGGGAGGCTTTCATTTTGTCACCCAGGCTGGATTAGAGTGGTGTGGTCATAGCTCACTGCTGTTTTGAACTCCTGGGCTTGAGTGATTTTCTTGCCTCAGTCTCCTGTGTAGCTAGGACCAGGTGTGCTCCACCATGCCTGGCTAATTTTTTATTTCTATTTTTGTAGAGATGGTGTCTCTCTGCATTGCCCAGCCTGCTCTTAAACTCCTGGTGTCAAGTAATCCTCCCACCTTGGCCTCCCAAAGTGTTGGAATTGTAAGTATGAGCCCCTGCACTCAGGCTGCTCTTTTGTATTGGATGATTTTTACTGCTGTCTTCAAATTCACTAATCTTTTCTTCTACAATGCCTAATATTCTGTTAATCCCATCCAGGTAAGTTGTCTGGGAGTTTGATTTTGATCTTTTTTATCCTTTATGTCTTCTCTTAACTTTTTGAATATGTAAAATATGTAAAATGGAGTTATAACAATTGTTCTAATGGCCTCATCTTCTAATACTAACATCTGTGCCTATTTTGGTTTGGTTTTAATTACCGATTTTTCTGCTCCTTAAGGTTTTGGTTGTCTTTCCTTTTCTCCTTTCTTTTCTTTTTTCTTTTCTTTTCTTGATTCTTTACATGTCTGGTAATCTCAGGAACTGTGATTTTACCCTGTTGGATGGTGATTATTTTTGCATTTACATAAATATTTTTGTCTTTTGTTCTGGGACACAACTAAGTTACCTGTAGGTTGAATTTTGGAAGGTCTTACTTTTAAGGTTTTTGATTGAGTCCAGAGCAGTGTTTGGTCTAGCACTAGTTGTTTCCCAGTAGTGAGGCAAGAAACTCCTGTGTACTCTTCACAGTGCCCTGTGAATTACGACGTTTCCTTGCTGGTGGGAACAAACACTCTTCTCAGCCCTCTGTGGCCTCCTGGCACTGTTTTCTCTAAAATTCTTTTGGATACTTCTTTCCCTGGCCTCAGGCAGTTTCATCACAGGCCTGTGCTAATAACTACTCTGCTTAAGTACTCTGAGGGCCTCTGCAGATTCCCAAGTCCCCTTCTCTGGGCAGCCCTCTTCTCTCTGGCACTGTCTTGTGAATGGTCAGCTGCCTTTGTCTCCCTATACTCTCAGCTCAGTCTCGTCAACTAAGGATTGGGCTGTATCTGCCTGGGTTCCTCATCCCTGTACCGCAGCCTAGAAACTCTCAAAGTGTATTTTATGGCAATTGCCGAGTTCACCTCACTTGTTTCAGATCCCTTAGGGACTACTGTCCTTTGTTGCCTGCTATCTAGTGTCTTGAAAACCACTGTGATGATCTGTTTTTTATTTTTTCAGGCAGAAGTTAAATGTGGTCACTTTTACTACCTCTTGGTCGGAAGTAATGGCAAGTTAACATTCTTGTTGCTCACTTAAGGGCTTCTTGTTGGAAACAAAGACCGTGGACCTAAAGTTTGAATTTTCTGTTTCGATGAATTCTGATGGACTGGAAGCTTTTTCTACCTCAGTGACCTCGCTGTATTTGCTAGGAAAAATCAATTGGCGGCCTCTAGCAGAAATGGGGTATTCAAGAAAAGCTTCTAAGGAGCCTGTCCTGATAGTATTAACCCACCCAGCAATCCCAGCTACATTCTGTAGCACTTAGGTTTAAAGCTGTATTTGGACAACCTCCATGGTAGGCACCTGTAATAAAAAGTCACACCATAAAAATAGGCATAGGTTCTTCTTAGGAGACCCATGGCTTTGCACTAAAAGATAAAGGAAAAAAAGTAAATCTGAGCCTTCAAAAATCATGTAGAAAATTTTGAGAACTGGAAGAGAAGTTTTTCTGCTTTTATGCAGTACTTATTTTTGAGTGCTGTCTTGCAATTTTGCTTTTCCGTGTAGGATCAGAAGTGCTTTATGAATAAATATATATTTGGACTATATATATTGGACTATATTTGAAATATAGTCCAATACATTATGTCAACCTTGTTCTTTTGAGTTTTGGCATTTGTATCCTCCATAATAAACAATATCAACAATCACATGCCACATCACTATCACCCAAAAAACCCCACAAAAACCAAGTAAGCTATTACTTCTCAGCTCTGTCCTTCACTTGAAAGATGTTTTGTCAATGTTTCCTTGAGTACTCTAACCCTTTGCAGGTCATTTACTAATTTGATCATTATCTGCTTATTTGTATGCAACAGGACAACTGGACATTGCATACACAGGCATGGTGCCCAGCACAAACTGTCAGGGCTGGAGTCTCTACCACACTGTTGGCAATATGCTATGGAGAGGCAGCCACAGAATCAGGCTCCCACAGTAATGAGGAACATAAAACATGATTTTTTTTAATTCTGAAAATCTTTTTGAGAGCATGCAAAGTGAAAAAGGGCAAAGTCTTTAAGAGAGAGGAAAAAATAAAGGGCTGCAAGAATTCTGTGATGGAAGAAGTTGGCATCTGGGCCAAACCTAGCATCTCTGGACTGACAAGGACTTGAGGGGACCCTCAGCAGGCGGGTGTGAGTCACATGCTGGCATTTTCTCTTTCCTCACTCCTGCCTACTCACACCATAATGCTAAATCAAAACTCAAACTTAAAAAACAAAAAGATCTCACTGTGTGTTGGATACATAATAGTGTGTTTCTATCTAAACCACTTTATGTCCCTAGATTGACAATTCACACCATACAAAGCACACCGTTGGATTGGCACTCCATGTAAGGAGCCCTATAAATGACTACCCTTATGGCCAGATCATGGAAAATGCAGGCAAGGTCCTATGTATTAGTCCTTGCTCCAGGTATCATGCCTATGCCAGCCTGTGTACTGACTTCAGCGTTGCATTGTCCAATGCTCAGTCAGACGGCTGAGCTTGCCTCATTACTCTCCATGTCTACAATGGGTTATGTAAATCCTGCCTACCTAGTATTATCCTGTGGTTCTTTTTATACCCCCAAAACATGTTGTTATGGACTTCACTATGATGTCTCCGTTCTACCCTCTCTTCCCATGGCATAGAGATTCCTCTAAACCCAGCAGCAAAACCCAACCCCAGAAACCGACAAAAGCTGCATAGTAGGCTCTCTTAAGAACTCATGTCTATCAGCCTCTGAATGCTGATGTATTCTTGAAATGAGGGAGCTTTAAAAACCCTTGTTGACATCAGTCTAAGATCTCTCTGTCTGAGGTACTATCAGGGAATTCGCAGGGCATTCATCAAAATCAAGCTGATGCAAGCATGAATACTCACAAGAAAGAGCCCTTTTATGCCGAAAACTGCTGAAGACTGGAAAAGGGGCTAATTTATTTAAATTATCCTTCTAAGTGTCAAGCCCCACACTTTCTGGAAGGAGCTGACAACTGTGGGTTAAAGAAAGTTTTCTTAAATTTATAAATAAATTAGTGATGGTAGAAAGTTAACCTGAGAAACTCAGAGTAATAGAAAAGTAATCGCCATCGATGTTGATGCAGATGTAGGAAAATACAGTTTTCTGCTATTAAGCTTTTAAATGTCAGCAAATGGCAGTTTAGTAGATCATTTGCTAATAATGATTAAATTTCTCATTAAAATGCTTCCTTCATTATTCTTCAGGTAGAAATGTGTAATTCAATGATTGTTACATCAATTACACTTAAAAAGCTCATTAAAATACTGAAATATTATCTCTCGTAGTCAGAGTACTTTAAGAGTACTGTACTAATTATAAAAGAAATAAACTCTTATAATAGCACCATTTGAACTGATGCCTTATAAATTCTTAATGTAAAGCTAACATGTAAAGTTTAAATCAAATATATAGATCCAATAAAACAAAACCTTTTTAATCTTGTTTTACCTTCCAAAGGACGCTGATTATTGTAATTAAATAATGCATGATATAATAAAGATCTAGAGTATGTGATTATTTCATTGGCAATTGGATATTGGTGCTTTTTATTTATGCAAGCAATGTATCACAGGCAATATGCATCAAGCATTAAAATATTGATACAATTACACCTAGCCTGCCGAACCAATAAAAAAATTCAGTGACATGACTCTGCTGATGATACTAGGACAGTTTGAAATCCTTTTTAAATTTTAATACTCTGATGTGCTGGGTTATGCTAATTTTGCTAAGAAATAATGCCTCCAAGATTCACTGTTGTGCTTTCTATTCCTGTGCATGAACAAATCCAGCTTTGCTCAGCATAGCTAACAAGTAGAGTTCGCTTCTGTACACATTTGGCCATTGTTTCATTTTTTCTTTTTCTTTTTTTTTTTGTTTTTGTTTTTGTTTTCGAAAAAGACAAGAGAATAGTAAAGTTTGGGCTTAATTTGTTTGTTTTTAGGGATATTCATTCATATTATAATGATCTTTCTCTAATTTTCTCATTTACTAAGTTTCACAGGTTTTTTTTTTTTTTTTAAACATTCAAATGCTTTTTATCCTTAAGTCCTTTCTCAACAGAGTAAAGGGTCAAGCAAGGTTTTCCTTGGAGCTGCTTTATTATTAAAGCCCTGGCAAGTGACTACACAAGGCTCTGAGCCCATCCCAGAAGTCCCCCAGGAACAGAATAGGTGATGGGATTTTTCTGTCATCTGAGCACCTGAGATACAGTCTTACATAGCTGACCCATTTTCTCACCTGTAAAAATGGACCAAAAATGCCTTTGTTGTTCTGTGTACAAGATGTAATTTAACATATAATTGTTGACTTAAAAACCCAGCAGCAGAAACAGACTCTGCTCACTTGGCTGCTTAAGTGTCTGCATAATTCTGGGGACTTTCCTCTTTGCTTCTGAAATATTTTAGACCCCTCCTCTGCCTAGAGTGAAAGAGTTTTCCGTTATCTCACCTAAGAGTGCTGTTAATATAGAAAAATGCAGAGATTCCTAGTATGATAGCTGTACCAGGAACCAAAAAAATCACCTCGTTCAACTTCCATATTTTACGGTGCAGTCACTCTAGGTGCAGAGATGTAAAGGGGATGCATATATACAGCCACGTCTTCTTTTGACCAGTCTCACATAGGAGTGTGATCTGATGGGATTTGTATCCTTGTCAGACCTTCCCCTTAGTGATGGTTATCTGGGAGATCTGATAAACACCCTGGTCCCTAAGAAGAAACTGCCTGGTATCTTTGCTTTTCCAAAGATGTGCCAAGTATGATATGGAACTCTGAAAGAAGTAAGAATTGTTGAGCCTATAAACAGGATATATACATCTTAGCAATTTAGTTGCATTTTAAGACCCCAGAGTTGCACTCTAGAGCCAATCACTGTGTAAGCCCATCTTCACCTGTCCTTCCAGGGACTATAGTTCCCCTTTTAGCAATGTCAAGTGTATTTCCTCCCTCTTTTCCTATGTGAATAAGTAGCAATGGCTGGCGATGATACAGCACAGTTGATCATCATGAATGTCTATAGGATGTCATATTTATGCTCTTCTGTTTAGCTTAAATCTTACTCAGGTTCTAATAGCAAACAGTCCAGTTACAATGGGCTGGCATTGCGAAGCATCTGCTCAATTCAGATAAATAAGACCAATGTGTTTGAAGGGCAAAGTTTCAATACAAGTCGTCTGCCATTTCATTTGGAGATGCAATTTTTATTCAGCACAAATAACAGAGGGGAAAGGGATCATTTGCTAATTGATTAATTATCTTGTAAATGAATTACAAACCTGTGGAGTGTTAGCTAGGTGTGTGCAGAAGACCTCAGCTGCTTTCTTTTCTCCTTTGAGTCTGTAAGTACTGTAGAAGTGACGATGAAGCTCTATACTCACAAAGCTGATATGTGTCATACCAGGCTGAAGGCTGCATGCCATGATGCACTTGTTTTTCAGGGTTTGAAACTGTTCGTTGCCCGATGAAGGTATGCATGTGTGCATGTTTGTGTGCATATGTGTATAAAATGAAAAGAAAATTAAATTTCCAGTTAAAGCAATCCATGAAGTTAACAGTTCAATTGGGGATGGGAGACAGTTCTTTTTTTTTTTTTTTTTGCCTTTATTTTTACATTCTATAAATGAGCAGAGTTGTGCCGAATAACAATCTTTTGTGGACTAAAAGCACTAAGGATTAAAGATCAGAGAGAGGAGTGTTCGCAAAGTGCAAACGCTGGTGGGTTTGCAGCACCTTGATAACCACAGAAGAGCTGATAATTAACATTCCTGCTTCCTAGGCAAAGGGCAATTGGCCTTCCAAAGGCGTCCCTATTGCACTGTTTCTCTCCCTATATGAAAGTAGCTGATTTAGTCAGGAAGGTGACAGTTAAGGCTCTTTGCTGGCGGAATTTTTGCATCTTTCCAGTGTCTCGTTTCCCGCGACTTTACCACGGAGGTTGTCCATCACGGTTGTTATGTATGCAGGCTGAGTGAGCCCGCAGGGGATCCTAGTTATTTACACTCTTTTTCAAGCTTCGAAGCTGTTATAATCATTCGCTGTCAACTTTGTGCTGACACTGAATTTTACTTTGTGTTTTTTATGCTCGGTTTGGGTCTAAAATACTGGCATCCATGCCCGACACTGTAATTCCATGGGTGACTGAGCTGACCAGCCATATCCTGTATTACTAACAGAGCCCTAGCATCCTGCTACATATGGAAATTTCAGGATTTGTTGATTGTGGACAATAAACAGAGTCCTCCGGCTTTGTGCTTTTATCCAGGTGGTGGCCTTAAAGAATAAGCAGTGCACCGTGTTTCATCTCATTACATTTTCATCTTTAAGAACACATAAGTATCAGTTTCATTTGCCCCTGAGTTGTAAAGTTGGAACAGGCAAACTTTCCCTCTGCAAAACCCAGTGTGATTTTCAGACGTTACTTCTCTCCAGATCCCTGTTACAAGGAGAAGGTCTGTGATCTCCCCTTGTGGTTTTCCCCTCCCCATTCCTTTCTATCCTCTGTGAGTCAAAATACATGCCAGATATGCATTCATGATCCAGATTAAAATAGAAGTGTTGTCCTGGGCAGTATGAATGATGAGGGACAGATTATAAAGACCCTGGGTAAGGCCTCCAGAGGGGTGGGAGCGATATGCTTTTAGACTTCATCAATAGACATTTGCGTGCTCAGACTTAAATGCCCTGTGTCCCAGTCATATGAGGAGTAAACACCTTCCTTTCATTTGTCAACAGCATTCTACCCATTAAGTCTGGGGCCTTAAACCTTAATGATAGGGCAGCAAATTATTTCTCCATGTTTAAAAGGTACTGTTTCTATGCACCATCCCTGTCTTCAATATGAAAATTTCATGTACATTGGGCCCAAAGGGAGTGATCCACAAAATGATATGACCCTGTTCTTAACTGGACTTGAAATAAAGCTGGTCAAAGGAACTTGTGTGCTTGGCCAATGTAATAAAGTAGACAAATAATTACCGAGCAAATCAAACACACTTACACCTCACATGATTTTGAAATATTATCTATAATCGGGCACTTCTGTGCTAGGAGGAAAGGTTAATAAAGTAATTTAAAAAAGATTGTGTGGAGTATTATAGAATCAGAAGAGGACTGGCAATCATAATTGTTAATCTCCTGAAACACCAGTTCTGTATTGCGCAAAGCAGATATTTTAGTACATATTCTTATTGTGTATTCCACTTATTGCTATATTAACTTGCTTAATTATCCTTTATAAAAATCTTACTTTTTTGGCACAAAAAGGTTGATATAATTATTCTGACAGACCTGAAATGTGTATTTCAATCTTAAGATGTGTAGGAAAGACTGATATCTTTGAAAATTAATTGTCTTTATGTATGTCACGTAGAAGATAAATATGGGAGTAGGCAATAGGTATACTCTTTCTTTCCTGCTTTTGTTTGTGTTGGATAGATAGGGGAATGGCACAAATTTTGCAGTTGGAATAAGGAGAAGTTATTCTGAGCTTGCTGGTGGTAGTTTAACACTCTTCAGATAAAGCTAAGATGTGCAGTTGTGGGTTTACTCATAGAAAAATCTGTTTACATAAAACTTCAGCTGTTTTGATCAAACTTACTGATACAAAAGTAAGTTTCAGTCATTCTTTCTTCTACTGAAGTATATAGAAGGAAAAAAGGGGACCAGCAAGCATCAGAAGACAAAGGCCCCACCCACACCACTAACTAATTGTACCCCAGGGCAGATTGTTTACCCTCATCCTTAAAATAGAAATAAAAATAGATCTTCCTAGGACCTTGGAAGGATAAATGAGAGAAGTATGGAAACTTCAAAAGCAGCATCCTTTGCTTCACTAAATTTTTCTATCGTATTCATATCATAATACTTTATGACTTGTAAGTATTTTAAAATATTTAATGTATAGTTATGCAACTATTTTTCATTTTATATGGAGCCCATCCTGGCTACAAATAGATTTTTAATGTGTTTCTGTACAAATAATTTGCACTTTAAATCATGCCCCTTGCTTGACCCTGCTGCCTCTTCTGGGGAACATTACCCCTCTTTTTCACTTCCCAACATCTCAAAGAGTGATATACCACTCCTGTACTCTCACATTCAGTTTATCCCTAACCTTCTTGCATTCATCTCTGTGCCTGCCATGCCACTGAAGCTGACCTTGCCTTAGTCCCAGTGGCCAGTGATCATTTTTCCAGGCCATGCTTTTGACCTGTCTGCAGCACTGCCATGCTGGAGCCTTAGGGCAACCCTTAGCCTCTGAGATACGAGCTGCTCCTGCTAAGCCACCACTTCTGCTTCACATTTCTCCCTCCTCCTTCTTCCTGCCTGGAGAGGATATGCCATGGGTTCAACCTGAGCCGTTGGCTCCTATCTCTTCACACTCCTTCACAGGCTCTGTCTATTCCTGAAGCTTCAAAGAGAACCTCACTGCTGCTTACTCTGCCCAGATCCCCCTTTCAAGCCTCAAACTCCAATCGCTCATAAGAACATAAACAAACACATTTCTGGCTGCAGCTGTGCAGAACTCTGCAACTAGCGGGAGTTATGCAGCAGTGAGAGTGACCAGATTTGAAGAAGCTTTATTTTAGATTGAGGTGAATTGGCGTCTTAATTCTTACAAATTGAAGCAATTGTGAAGTTGTTCACTTTCTATGGTTTTTGGTGTAGAAGCAAGCAGATTTCATAAAATGCTGGAGCCTGGTGTGCTAGCATCACCTACTAAACATTGTTTCTTATGAGACCAAGGGTTCGGAAGGAATGCATGTCCATCAATTGCCAGCATGGTTTTAGGACTTTGGGGATATGGCGCACACCCTGAGAGCACTGAGGACT
This sequence comes from Colobus angolensis palliatus, assembly GCF_000951035.1. Lineage (NCBI taxonomy): Eukaryota > Metazoa > Chordata > Mammalia > Primates > Cercopithecidae > Colobus > Colobus angolensis. The sequence goes on from NW_012115167.1 coordinate 2,762,460, forward strand.
TCCGAATGACTGAGCTGGAGTGTCCATTAGTTGCTTTGTGGATTAACATCTTCATTTTTTTCCAGCAGCAAATACAGCTCTTAGAATTCTTGGCAGTAACACTGGCAAGACTCCAACAAGCCAGACCTTTTGAGGAATTTGACCCAGGACAACATCGTCTGTGCTTTCAATTAAGTAAAATTAAAAAGTGAAAAAAAAAAAAAAAGGAAAAAATCAGAACATACTGTGACTCTCAGGTGTGGGAAGCTTCTGTCTGTCTCCTGAGAGGTGACAACCTGGTTCAGTGGAGGTCATGAGAGAAGTTCGGGTCAGGTCCACAAATGTCTGATATGTGCCTTTGAAAGCACGACTTTTCTCTGAACTTGGAAGCTGACATTTGCTGTCTCCTACCTTCTTCTGGGATCAATACCAAATCCCTGTGGAGAACTGGATGACTTTCTCAAAACACCCGTGCACACACACACACACCCCCACACCCTCATGGACACAGGGTGGGGTCGTGGGGTGGCAGGTGGCAGGATAGGAAAACTGTAGTATGTGAAGAAAAATCAAGGGAAAAAGAAGATCTCTTTTCTCAATTGTGAAACTCAACTACCATCGCCTCACATGCCCTGCTGCTGTAGTTTGTGCTTCTGGACCTAATGATGCTATTCTGTCTGGTTGCAACTTTAGGACATGAAACCTTCTATAGAATTTGCCAGATGATTAAATAGTTGGTCAAAACAAAAAGCTAACACATTATTTTTTAGTAATGTTTTTCTTTGATCATATTTCCAAATAAAAGCACTAAATATAGTCAGTTCTATCTGCATGAGTGAATTCTAGAGTAAAGGTAGGTAACACATGATTTCAAATATGTAAATATTAGTAATATGGAAGGCCTGACAAAAATTTATTGGTGAAGTGTAATTTATTGATATCAGCTGTGGTTTATTGATTACTCTTTATCTCTCCTTCTTTCTTCCCTCTCTCTCTGTTCCTTCTTCTTTGCTTATTCTCTCCTTTTCTTGCTTTTTCTATCTTTCCTTCCTTTTTTCTATCCTTTCTTCCTTTTTAGAATATTATATGGATTGCTTTTATTTATTATTATTGACATAAAATGATTTGTTTCATTTCCTTGCATATAATACTGATGTTGACTATTGCATTATTCAATATTTCTTACCTTTATATTTCTACCCAATGTTAGAGTGTTCCTGCAACCTCTGTGCATGTAGATACATTCAGTAAAAAACAAAAAAACAACCAAACAAAAAACCAGTGTAGTTTTATAAGGATAAATATACATCCTTATATAGGTAAGGTCAGAGCACATCATCATATGACTTTTTTTAAACATGGTAAAAGAATTTTATACTGTGAATATCTTGGATACAATACACAGAACAGGTTAGAAAAGTAATATAGTCATAGTAATTACTTTCATCTGGAGAAATATTTCAGTCAGCAGTGTCTAGCAATAAAATAAAATGATCACCTTTAGTATATCTATTACAAAAACAATTGTCTAAAATAAGAATGGTTTAAAATACCTGGTAGAATATAAAACACTGAGACAAGAGACCACTTGTCTTCTCTTTCTCTCTCGTACTCTCTCTCTCTCTCTCTGTGTCTTTCACACACACACACACACACACACACACACTCTTCTCACACTTCACAGACTATGTTAACAGAAATTTACCTAAAATGTAAGGCTGTTTTTAAGGAAAAAAAATACCCCAATTAAGGATTTAGAATAAATACACTATTATAACCACTGTCTTTTTAAAAATGAGTTTTCTTTTAGCTTTTAAGGTTTATAGAAATCACTTATCTGCTCCTTAAAAGATTTTTATTCTTTTTTCCCCTCTCTTTTTCAAAAGTATAGTGAATGTGAAACATCATTAATCCAGTCATAATATCATCTGATAGCAGTTAATCCCTTCTTAGACACAGCTTTTCTTGGGCCTTTGGAACATAGAAATGTGCTTTTCCTCTTAGGCATTTTGTTTAAGCATCAACCTATTCTTAATTGTCTTCCGTAAAAGATCACCAAGCAAAGTGCATGCTGTATTCAAAGTTCTTTCCTTTAGAGTCTGATGACATTCGGCAGCCTGTTATTTTGTCTGCTAAGGTCATGGATCAAGGGCAGCTTTGTGCCTGTGGTTTGGACTTGGCTATCGGCCCTGACAGGATGATGCAGCCTGCGCTGAGATCCTAATCGGTCAGAAAAAGTCTATTAAGTTTGAGCCCTTAAGCTGTCTCAGCCAAATCAGGGATACCAAAGTTACATTTGTTTTTGTGATGACCATTCATTTTGGTCAAATGAAGAAATTGCTCGTGTGGATTTTGTGGCTTCAGGGGCAAAATCTGTGAATGTCACGTATCTTTGAGCCTCTCTGCTTTTTCACAGACATTATTGAGAAGACACTTATGAAAAAAATCATTTTTATTGCAGTTGTTTATGAGTCACCTTGATCATAAAAGAAAAGAGGCAAAAGAGAGGTAATCGGAAGTTCTTTTTCACAAAGTTGAGAAGGCCTATGATCTGATGTATTAGGGACAAAGTGTATGTTGTGAGTGGTATCTGACTTAGTCAATGGACAGGGGTGGGGTCAAGACTTCACCTTGGAAACTCCTCATGCTTTTTCAAAACCAGTGGTCTGGCCAGATCAGTAAAGATCTGAATCTGCCCTCTTAGATCCTAAATTATAGCTGTATTACTTTATTTTTCTCATGGATAAAAAAAAACTCTTTGGTTTTACAGCATTGCTATTTTTGGATGTATAGCAGCCGGATCTATAGCAGCTACAAAGGCAGAATTAATTGTTCTGTCCATTTTCTCTTTTAAAATTGTTGAATTTTTAGTTAGCCAGTGAAAGGGTTTCCTTGTGATAGAAATGTTGTTAATCTGGACTTAACTTTCTAGTCAGAAAAAAAAGTTAAATTTTAAAAGCTCATCCAGTATGTGTAATGTCTCATCTTACCAGGACCTTAGGACTTTAGTGTTTTCGTCAGAGGAGGCCTTAATCATTGCATTTTACAGATGAAAAACCTGAGGCCTGAGCAACTGTCTTGTCCTGGCAACTGATAGCTGAAAGATTATTAGAATCTAGTTTGACTGTCATGACAATGTTATTTTCACCAACAACTTCCACAAAAAGTTTTGTCACTTATTGTGAGAACACAATTTTTCTTAATGTTCATTATACCAATAATAAGAGGGTATGTAGAATAATAGTTACTATTTGGATCTAAAGTTAGGCTGACAACAAGGGCACACGATGGGGAAAGGATAGACTTTAATAAACGGTGTTAGAAAAACTGAATATCCACATGCAGTAGAATGAAATTAGACCCTTGTGCAACACCATATACAAAAATCAACTCAAAATAGATTACAGACTTAAGTATAAGACCTGAAACTGAAAAACCTCGAGAAGAAAATGCGGGAAGAAAGTTTTTGACATTGCTTTGGACAATGAGTTTTTGGATATGACCCCCAAAACAAGAGAAAGCAAAAGTAGATAAGTGGGATTGAATCAAACTGAAAATTTTCAGCACAGCAAAAGAAATAATCAACAGAGTGAAGAGACAAGGAGAAAAGCTATTTGTAAACTATACGTCTGATAAGGGGTCAATGTCCAAAGTATGTTTGTATGTATGCATGTATTTAGAGACATGATCTTGGTCTGTCACCCAGGCTGGAGTGCAGTGGTGCCATAATAGCTCACTGCAGCCTCATACTCCTGGGTTCAAATGATACTCCCATCTCAGCCTTCTGAGTAGCTGGGGCTACAGGTGCATGCCACCACACCTGGCTAATTTATTTTTATTTTTGTGTGTGTGGAGATTGGGCCTTCCTGTGTTGCCCAGGCTGTTTTCAAACTCCTGGCCTCAAACGTTTCTCCTGTCTTGGCCTCCCAAAGTTCTGGGAATACAGGCATGAGCCACCATGCCAGGCCTCAATATCCAAAATATTTTAAAAACGCAACACAGTGGCAAGAGAACAAGTACCCTATTTTAAAAATGGGTAAAGAACCTGAACAGACACTTCTCAAAAGAAGATATAGAAATGGCCTACAGATATATAAAAAAATGTTCAGGCCAGGCACGGTGGCTCATGCCTGCAATCTCAGCACTTTGGGAGGCCAAGGCGGGCCGATCACGAGGTCAAGAGATTGAGACCATCCTGGCCAACATGGTGAAACCCTGTTTCTACTAAAAATACAAAAATTAGCTGGTCATGGTGGTGCTTACCTGTAGTTTCAGCTACTCGGGAAGCTGAGGCAGGAGAATTGCTTGAACCCGGGAGACAGAGATTGCAGTGAGCTGAGATCGCGTCACTATACTACAGCCTGGTGACAGAGCGAGACTCTGTCTCAAAAAAAAAAAAAAAAAATGCAAACATCACTCATCATCAGGAAAATGCAACTCTACACCACAGTGAGATATCTCATACCTGTTAGAATGAGGATGATCAAAAAGATAAAAGATAACAAGTGTTGGTGGGGAAATGGAGTAAAGGAAACAGTTTCACACTGTTGGTAGGAAGGTAAATTGATACAGCCGTTACAAGAAACACAACTCTATGTATGATCAAACAATCTCACTTCTGGGTTTATATCCAAAGGAAATGAAATCAGCATCTCTAAGAGGTATCTGGACTCCCATGTTCACTGCAGCATTACTCAAAATAGCCAAGGTATGGAAACTTAAGTATCCATGGACAGATGAACGGATAAAGAAAATGTGATATGTGTATGTATGTGTGTGTGCATGGGTATGTGTTCTCACCACACACAAACAAAAGTAACTATACAATATGATGGATATATTAATTAGCCTGTTTGTGGTAACCATTTTGTAATGTACACATATATCAAAACATCATAATGTGTGTCTTAAGTGTATACAATTTTTATTTGTCAACGATACCTCAGTAAAACTGGAAAAAATTAAAGTCGACTGATGTGAATTGGAGTACAGCTTGAACACCTGTAGAAGTTCAACTTCTCTGAGCCTCAGTTTTCTAATGTGTAAAATGGTCAAGATAATTGTTCATATCTCAGAAATCTGTTTTAAAAGTTAAATGCAAGAATGCATATAAAGTACTTCACACCAGACACAGCATATTACAATTGCTCTCTATAGGATGTCTACGACTGTGTAGCTTTCTGCCAACCTCTGCAACCTCAGCACGGAGAAAAACAAGTCTAAAGTTCTACTAAGGAAAAGAAAGCAATGAGTATGATATGGAAAATAATACATTTTGTAAGATTGCATTGTGAGAACTGAAAAAGTGTAAAAATTATGGTATTTCAAATTGGCATACTATTATGTCACAGTACAGCTAGCAGACGGATGTAAAACTAAAGTACAGATGTATCTTTTTTTAGTCAGACCTGATATATGGAAATCTAGATTTAGAGAAAGATTGGTTATAGGGTCATTATTTGCTTTACAAAGCAATTTGGCATAAGGTTCCTTTAAAAGGAAACTTCTCTAGTATCTTTAATGTAATATTTCATTTACTGAAAAAAAGATCACACAACTTTACAGAAATTCATTTCATCCATAAAATGAAGCACATCTGTTGAATGTATAGAGGAAAAATTAAAGTAGAGAGAAAGAGAACATTGAAAATTAGAAATAAGTCAGGTAATAATACATATGAAAAATTAAGTAGCAAGGGAACTCAAAGCACTAGAACTTCGTATTTTGTTATTAATAATTTTTAATAATACATATTCTTCATAAAATGTCTACACCGTGTGTGTGTACGAGAGAAAGAGAGAGAGAATGTGTGTCTGCTGTTACTTCTCCATTTGGCATTAAGTTTTGCTATGACCTGACTCCTTCCAAGCCCTCTAGACATTGGCACATGTGCCAAACCCAGCCATGTGCACTGCCATCCTCTCAAGCCTCTTCAGTTTTGCACAGGTCAGTCTTTCTGCCTGAAGTTTCTCAACCCTCTGACAACCTCAGTAGTTAGCACCTATGTCTTTGGCAAGCTAGGCTTCTTCACCTTTTCTGGCAATGTTCCTGGGATGGCATTCCATCTCCAGATAATTAGGGCACCCCACCCACTGCTGGACACTGGCCTACCCTCATCTTTACTCAGTTACTTTTGTAGAGCAGTATGATAGCACATAGACTTGGGAACACAAAAGACCTGACTTTGAATTCTTGTTCCCTATCATACTTCAGGTTTGATCTGGGCCTTAACTGTTCTCTCTGAGCCCTGGTCTTGTTCACCAATACCCCTGGAATAATCAAAGTTATCTCATATGGTTTCTGAGAGGATTTGATGAAATATGTAGAGCGCTTAGCATAATGTTTAGGGAAAAAAGGTTGTGACACAAACAAATGCTTATGTCTTTTTTTATTATTATTACATTGTATTGTATCTGTTGACTTACTCTGTTATTTACTTTGTTTTCCCCTATTAAACGATGACTTACTTAAAGGAAAATATTGGATCTGATGCAGCTCACATTGCCAGGGCCCATCTGATGCATACAGAGTGGGCACCAAATACTTATTTGTGGAGTCTAACTGAGACAAACACTAGAGCATATACTCTCTTGGAATATGCAAGTCCTAGAGTAAAGCTATGTACAAAAAGAGAAAGAGCAAAGAAAAGAACAAAGGAGTGAAATAAAGTTGAAAGGGCACAAAACACTAGGAAACTCTCCAGATTGCCCCCAATTAATTAACAAGTGTTCTTTGGGAACATTTATTTAACCAAGTTTGAGTCACCCTAATTACATAAGCCTTTTATTTTTGGTCCACCACCAATGTGTTATGCAATAATATATTAAATATCTTGATGAAACTGACAGCCATTCTCCCAACTATTTGGCTAGTCATTCTATAAAACGGAAAGGGAGCAAAAGAAAAAAGAAAGAAAGAAATGAAGAAAGGGAGTGAAGTTGGGAGAGATGGGGAGGAGAGAGAAATTGGTGTAATCCTAAGTAGACCTTTGCTCACTTAAGGTGATTGCCACTTTTTTCTCTAAGCACAAACAACCCATGCTTGTGATAATCATGCTTGTGACAAAGACTCTATATAAGAATTTTGCTAGGGATATGTTCTGGATAGTTGTTTGATTTTGAAAATCAAAAGTTTTTTTTCTATAGCCCACACTAATCCCTGATCAACCATAATTAGACTGTGATTTTAAAAAATTATTGGGAGGGTTTCCACAATCCCATCTGGACCATTTTTTCGGTTCTTTCAGTAACCTGAGAGATAATTTGTCTGGCCTGGAGCCTTGAACTCATCTGAAGCAGCTAGGTTATACTTTAGTATGTCTTGACTTATCTTGGGCCTCAGTTCATTCTTAGCTCTGTTTGCTTTGCCCTCTCGGGTTTGAAGATCATTCTTCCTGATAGAGACCATAGAATCAAAATAGGAGTTGAATAGTTCTGTTTTCTCTGTGACATCTGTTAACATTTTGCTGTGTGCCCCAATCAATGTACCTATCCCTTTGTTCTTCTTCACAAACAGAGCTTAAAATAGTTTTCTGTTGTCCTTGGCAGTTTTTCAGCCTAAAGTCAAGCTTTAACCCTCCTGACAATATTCTTGCGGCACTTTTTTATATTCATTACCCATCATGTTTTCACCCTTCCATTTTGGATATATGTTCTTTTATATTCTGCATTCAATAGCTTTAAAAAGAGGAAAAGAATGTCCCTTTCATGTTATATCTTTTTGGCATAATCGGTGATTATTTTGTCTGAATTTTAAAAATAGTCTTATTTTCCTTTTAAAATTATTTAGTCATGAAATCATCTCTCCATTTTCTCTATTTTGATGACTGTTTTCCTAAACTCTAGGATAACTGCCTCTGTCCAGATTTAGTTTCCTGTGAAAATAACAAGCTCTAAGATGACATGCCATTTCCTTCCGAGTTGCTCATCACTTTTAATTCACTAACCAAATCTCACTCCTCATTCAAAATTAAATTCATGTAAAAATTCTCCAAATTGATCTCTCAACCTTCTAAAGGAATGCAAGTGGCAGAAGGTAGGTCAAGAACTTATCAGAGGGTCTTCATTTGAAAGAGACTTCTGGCAGATGTTGGAGAAAAGTTTCCTCTCAATCATTTAACTTGCCTCTGTACTACTTTTGTAATTTGCATAAGGAAGGCCTAGGGAGGGTAGTCATTCCTTTTCTGAAACAATACCACTTTAGCTTTATTCTCCTTTTAACCTAATGTACATGTATTCTAGCATATGCCCTCATTGGCGCCGTTCATATCCATTCTTACTGGATATAGAGTACTAAAGCCACATCCTTGTGATAAACTCTTTTGGGGCCATCTAAAATGTTACGCATAGAGCAGTGTATGTCTGTGGGCACTTTATGATTGGTTTGCAGAAATATAAGTGCAGAAATGGAGAGCGAGCATGTAGAAACTTTTAAAGCAATTAACAAAAATAATTATCTGTATGTTAAATCTAACAATAAAAATTGAGGATTCAATTTGTATATCTTTTTATAATCTTTTATAAACTGAGGATTCAATATTGTATATCTTTTATAATCTTTTTAAAATTTAGTCTTCTTGCATTGTACCAAAGTCCTGGTCTATAACAGATTGGAAATATGGAAACCAGGAAGGATCACATATGATTCGGGAAGCACTACCAGGGAAGAGGCCCACACCTGACAAAGACTCTAAATAAGTCAAGGATCATATTTAGTTTTTTTGTATTAAGGTTACACATTCATTGTATTATTCTTTTTTTTTTTTTTTTTTTTTCGAGATGGAGTTTCACTCTTGCTGCCCGGGCTGGAGTGCCAGGGCATGATCTTGGCTCACCACAACCTCCGCTTCTCGGATTCAAGTGATTCTCCTGCCTTAGCCTCCCAAGTAGCTAGGATTACAGGCATGCGCCACCACGCCTGGGTTATTTTGTATTTTTGGTAGAGTCAGGGTTTCTTCCTGTTGGTCAGGCTGTTCTCAAACTCCTGACCTCAAGTGATCCACCCACCTCAGCCTCCCAAAGTGCTGGGATTACAGACGTGAGCCACTGCGCCGGGCCCATTGTATTATTCTCACTCTGATAATTGTTATATATGAACATACGGGACAAACACATTGGTCCTTTCCTGCCCATCTTTCTTGTGTTTTCTTCTGCAAAATCCTGGCCAACTTATTTACGATTTAATATTCTTCAAGTAATACCTAATATAGTCTATTGCTGGATTCAAAGCATTATTTAGATTTTGCGCCTTTTTGGCTTGAAATTTAAGGATAGTTTGCTTGGCCTTGGTATTTTTGGCCCTGTGCATTGCTGCCAGTCTTCAAAGAGTCACTTCTCCCTTTGCAGAAGACGCTCTTTCTACTATCAAGAACCATGTTGTGGAAAAGTAGATTCTCTTTTGTACCACCTACATATTTCCCAAAGCCTCCTTGTGTTATCAGCTAAAACTGGCAGCAGATATCATACTTCTGCCACCTGTATGCTTGTGCCCTTCAGCTTCCTTCTTTGTCTTCATGCCTCCAGAGGGACAGTGACTATGTCTCCTAAAGATAGCATTGATTATCACATATAATCACAGAAGACAGTGGAATCTTTCCACACATTTTAACCCAGGAAAACCATTCATTCCCTTTAGTCTCTTAACATCGAAATATGAACTCATGAATGCCTTGGCAGGGAGCCAACTACACCCTCTCTCCTCTGCCTCTTGGAAAAGATGATAAAACTGTTCCAATGTGACTATCCTGAAAATCCTTTTTCTCCTGTATGGAATGAGAGGGAGGTTGTCAATGCCCTTATAGGAATTCACTAGTCATCATCCATGGAAGTAGATGATATAGAGTACATTACTCCACCAGTCTAAAATGTCTTTTAACCTTCTTGATATCAGATTCAAATTTTCTCTGGTTCTGCAGCAACATTTTTTTCTTCTAGATTTCTTGTTGGGTTCTTTTTTTATTGTCATTTCGAGCCTTTCATCCTTCCTAATAAGTTGAAACCACAGAATGACACTCAGCAAGTGTACCTTCTGCTCAAGATAGAAGGCTCTCCTGCATTTGCAGCATGCACAGTGTTGAGGGTCTCAGGCAGCCGGACAAATGTCACAGAAAATTCAGCAGCATCCTCTGTGGTCCTAACTCCCAGACATCAACATATATTGTTCCCATCTCAGTTCCCCTTATAAAGGATTTGCTGTTCCTTGTTACAGGTAGACTCCTGCTGCAGGATTGTGTGTGGTGGTGGTGATGGCGATTGGTCCCTAGTAATGCTGCCACTAACCAGTGTTCTGTATGGGTTTGATATGCATGTTGTACAGACCGTGCACTGAATTACTGAACTACCTTGTTTAAAACCAAAGAAGTGCCTACCTGGAAAGGTGACGTTTTCATTGCCTCTCATTTTTCTTTACTCCTCATCCTCCTAACATCTAGTTAAATCAATTGGAATCTGATTAGAGGGCTGGGAAGATGAATGAGAAGTGGTTGATTGGAGTACTAAAAACTTTGTGGATTTGTGTAGACTTGGACTAGGGAGCTATAGAGTTTGGGGGTACTGGGGACCAAAGGTTTCTGGGTCGAGGCCTGGATCTCGGGTTCTTTACCCACAGAGAAGGGACGACTCAAGCTCTGAACAGGAGAAAAGGAAATGATTCTTCTCCTCACATCTTCCTTCTGTGAGTTCCTTATCCACTCGTCTCACTTTTTACTCACCTTGTATGTCATTGTTTTCTGTTTCTTGGGACCAAAGGACAGCCAAAGCAGTCTGGATTTTAGCTCAGCTACATGATAACAGACTTGTTTTTTATGGGCTAGCCTTGGAACCAAACTACTATTAAAGTCTTGTTTCTGTGGAAAAAAATCATTACAAATTTGAAAGACATTTACAAGTTAACTTTTGGAATTAAATAAATTTGTCCCTTGGGGGCTGACTGTACAAGATTCAGTAAGTATTAATAAATAGAAAAAGATAAATATTAGAATGCTATATTTCAAGCTTATGATACCTAGTGTTCAATTAGTATGTTTTATTATAAAACCAGATAAATAAAAATGTTATTTCATAAAAGCAGAGACTATAATATTTTAAAAGTTTTTTTAAAAGCAAATTTTATGTAGGCCTTGAAGCCGTTTTGGCCAGGCTGGTCTCAGACTCCCGACCTCAGGTGATCCGTCTGCCTCAGCCTCCCGAAGTGCTGGGATTACAGGCATGACCCACAGAGCCCAGCCAAATGTTCTTTAATGGGAATTTGTTTTAAAATAAAATTCTCCATGTAATATATATATGTAAGTCTGTGTGTATATGCATACGTATATTTCCCAACAGAATTGCTAAAGTAAAAGTGATAAGGCAAAGATGATATCTGTTTCCATAGAAGCATCTTTCTGAAACAACACAAATAAAAATTATACTTTCTATCACTAGTAAAATTTAACTTGATTATCTGAAGACTAATTATATTAACTTATATTACCTAAAGTGCAGTTTTTTCCCCACTCTAGTAATTAGAGGGATATTAATAGCTGTTATATTCTAATACTTGAGAGTCAAAACTGGTAATGTACCCTCACTCTGCCCACAATTTAGCACATGGCAAAATAATGATACAAGAGACATTACAATATACAGTTGTCAAAATGTACCTGGAATCTCTTAGAGGAATATTAGAACAACTGGCGATAGGTGAAATAAAAGAAGTCTCAACTTTCTGAATTCAGGAGGATTCAGCAGAATTTCCTATAATGTCACTTTGGGCATTTAAAAATGTTTCCCGCAATTAGAATAGCAACTACATGTGGAATAGATTCAAAACTGCTTACTAAGTTGTTTGTTTTCTATTTCCCTTCCCTTTGGTTTCCTGAGGCCACAGAGACAAGGAATTGGCCTGAGTTTTCACCTCAAAAACTGAAGCACATTAGCGGCAGCACCTTTTCAGGCGCTCCTGTGTCATTCCCTGAAAAGCACAGACATGCAGTCCAATTAAAATTGTAGTTTGTGGAAACCAAAGGAACGTAGCCCAGGAGCACCTAGGAACTGCTCATATGCTTGGAGAAGCTAAAAGACATGCTTACATGAACCACAGGAAGCCTTCTCTGGCCCTCTGAAAATAAACATATCTTTTGCATAGATGCTCTCTCGTAGCTGCCAGTGCTCTGCCAGGGACAATTGTTATTTTAAATGGAGACTCTTTCTGCATCTGCAGGAAGAATTTATATCCAGTCAGAGAGAACGTAGAGAGCAGTTCTTGTTGCCCGTCACATTGTAGTGCAGGGAAGTGCTTTGCCCTAAAGGTGCCAGGTAAAGAGAATTGCCAAGTAAAGAAAATTTATTGAATGCATTTTCCAATAGGGAAGCATAATCTGACATTTTTGTTTCTCGGATCTCAGAAAAATAACTTTCCTCAGTTCTTATATCAAGTAAGAGGACATGCAAAGGCAAAAACAAAAACAAAAATACCATTTGGTCTTAGAATGCATTCATGTACATTTTCTTCTATTTGATAATGTTTTATTCATAATTATTTCATACGCTTTGCTTTTTTCAAATGTCTGCCTTCAGCACACGTCAGGATGCTGGATTTCTTAGCTTTTCCTCTCTGGTGCTCGCTCTCCTTGGAGCCACATTATCATGGGTCCTATGATTATTCCCTTAGGACTATCCACTTGAGAGTAACACAATGGCCTCCACCTCCCAGCCTTTAGGACCTAAATGATGAAGTTAAAGAATCAAACTTTCTTTTGAAAGCCAGTGGCAGTCCCACATTCACATCAGGTTTAAGGGGTGCTCTCCTCCCTGACTGGCTAGTAGGTGAGGTCCTTGGTATGTTCATCCCTTCCGACCTGAAGCCTCTCCCTCATTTTAATTCCAATTGATTTCGCCTTCGTTGTGCTCAGATTTTGTGGGTTTGTTCAAACTGCTCTTGGGAGGAACACAAAAGTATTAACATTTTGCCGACTCCAGGACTTTAGAAAACTTAGGCTTGAGTGAAAAACAAACTGACGGATTCAAATAATATAAATGCACCCAATTTCAGATCGTATTCTCTCTTGCCTTGTCTCACAATGCTGGGCTGTCTCCCTTTGCAAAACAACTGCAATCTCAACACTCCACTCCAACCTGCTCCGTGACAAAGCCTAAGGTTCCACCTCTGAGCAGGTAAAATATGTTTGTTAGGGAAGGACTGCTCGGCAGTAAGGATGACAACAATTAGCACATGCTACTCATTAACAAACGGAGATTAGAACGCAGCCGAAATGGCAGGCTGCCATCAGTGTGATAGTTACGGGGCAGTTTAATTTCTAACGAATGTGAGTGCTGGATCAGTAACAATATTCGACAAAATGCCGCCTGCATTCTCTTATGGCTTTCATTACCAAATTGAAAATCTGTGTAGATTTCTGAAAATTACTTTTAAATGTAGCCAATCTCCTAGACTGCAAGGCTTGATTTGCTGGTGAGGGAGCCCTGCTGTGAGATTTTAATGAAAGATCATAGTGGCCCTCCAAGGCCAGCAAAGAGCTATGGGCCCTGGAAGACCCGAAATAATCTGTTTTACTTTTAATGGCAGCCATTTTATATTCATTAAGATCAAAATGCAGTTTTGCAGGCAAATTGCAAAGCTGTTCCACTCACAGCTTGAGAACCTGGAGGCCCTACAGCTTTTTATCTTGTTCATAAGCAAATATGCAGTTAATATCTTTTAATATGCTTTGATGCTTGGTACCTTATGGGTACATTGTACCGGAGGTTAGAGAACTGCATGTTTCCTTGGCACAGCCAGCCACGAACTAAAGCGATAGTCCTTTTATTTCCATAATGGCAGAAGAAATGAGTCTCTCTCTTTTTATCCCCTCCCCATTTTTAAAAAAATATGAGCTCTGCTCAAATAGATTGTAAGGCACTGTATAGTGTACATTCAGGGTCTCAGAGAAGGGGCAGTTTTTCACTGGGATCTATCTGTTGGTGGTTCATATTATTTAAATTTATACAGTCACATTATTTAAATGTAAACAGCCAAATAAGATATGATCAAATCATTGGCATCTGGAAACTGTGCTCTCATCCTCTTTGATTGTGAGGTTGTCTGCATTAATAATGGAGTTCTAAAGACTGTGATTCCACCTGATATACTGTATGACCTTAACAGTTGTGATTTTATCAGGGTTTCACTGTAGTAGAAAATGAAGGTATTTTGCAGCTCATTTCCAGCAAAGCTAGTTTGCATTATCTTCTGTCCAGAGTAGTCCTGCCTGTTTTGT